>NC_092701.1:8364452-8386952 GCF_964275005.1 Diadema setosum
CTTTGAGATTTACTGAAAAATGTCGTGCATCGCCTAGTGGCAAGGAAAAATATTTCACTTGTCATATAAGGTGAACAAATCTTCTTTGTGGAAAAAAAAAAAGTTCAATGTTGAGTATGCAAAGCTGTTCTCATCCTACTCCAGTTTTCATTATTACAATATAAAGGCTATTTATTAAGTCAGCCAAATATTTGTTTTGAAATTCAATTCAATTCAATTCAGTTAATATTCAATTCAATTCAAATTCATTTTCATTTTTTAACAAAAAGATAATAATATACATTTTACTTTCTTTTGTTAATGTAGACAAGACTTTGTGAATTCAGCCGAGAATCCAAGAGTGAAACCTTGGTAGCAATGATACATTGTAATTAACAAAGAGAAGTAAATAATATGCAATGTTGAAAGTGTATGAAGAATTCAATGCACAACATTTTTTGAATGATTCTAATGCGATGCTTTCCCTTCTGTAATTTTACCCAGTTTTGTCCCTCTCTCGTTTGTGAAGTTTGTGAACCTGAGTATTGATATTGTCAATGTGATAGCATAATACATGTATATGAGAGAGATAGAGAGTTCTCTAAACACCTCCAATTATTTGTATTAACCTGTGGCAGTTTCGACAACAGGCTGTCATCTTTCTCAAACGATTGCTAATCGGCAACTAATTGCCGTCAAATCATCAGCTACCGATTAGCCACTGATTAGCCATCGTTTGAGGAAGATGACAGCCCGTTATTGAAACTGTCACAGGTAAATGCGACTATTGGATATGTTTGGAGAACTCATTTTATCTTTATAAGTCAACCATCCTTATAAACTTATTTCACATGGCACTGCCTGTCAATTTCTTTTTCTTTTTATCGGTGGTGATATCGTCGCTCTTCTACCTCAAACTAAACTCAGAGGTCCAAAGAGGATGTATTTTCTTACGAGAAAAACTTATTTTCTGAATGAATACGATGGACCGTTGATTCTTCTGTTAGATATTATCCGAGTCTAATTTGTTTTTCATTTGTTCGTCAGTCAAAGTTCCGAAAATTCTTTCTTCACTTTGAAATCAGTTTTAGATTTTCACTGTGCAATTTGGATTGGAATTGTTTGAAACTCAACCAAATCCACATGGAATATGTTGTTTTTATCTTTCCCAATATTTGTCTTTATTTCTTGTAGTCATTTAGCACTCCAAGAGCTAGTACAGGTCTACAACAGACCTACTGTCAGAAGAAAAAGTTCCATGATTTAATCACCCCTTTATGCTATTTCTTGTTTTTTAAAGTGAGTTTTAAGTCTGTGTCTGTCCTCATTACTGTATGTCCAGGGCAGCTACGTAAAGGTCAGTGTTAAAATGAGGATTGCAGTTGCCACTTTTTTGGTCTCAAGGGAGCAACACGTCAACATATTTGTCGGTCTAGGACAAGCGTCTGCCCTTCAGGGGCTGGATTTAGTGGTCTTTGGAAGTATTTTGAGCTGGATTGGTGTGTTCACATAATGTGTTTCTGATAATGTGTGCTTGGCTTAGCACTGCACTGCTTGCACAAGTTTTGTCTGTTCTCAGTGTGCGCAAGGTGTAAGAAATATAGATGGTGATATTTGTTCTGGTAGTATTACAGTCAGTTGGTATCTTTTCAAATGCACAGTAAAAAAAGAAGAAAAAAACCCCAATAGGAACTCTTCATCTTCCCATCACACTGCTGGGTAAAATTGAAATAAGGAAAAAAAAAAACAAAAAAAAAAAAAAACACTTCCATTTCTGTACTACTGAGGCATGATATTTGTATGAGAAATACACTTGTCTTGTGTCAATCAGGTTTGTTCCCTTGTTCTGATTATTTACTTTGTTTGATTGTAATGACTATACACTTCGCTACACACAAGAAGACAGTTTGCGGTGCCTCGGTGTTGATATCGAAATGTCATTGACTAGCTTGGTTTTGAGGCATGCTTTTGCATTGTCACAACGAAAGGTATGGCACAGTGATGTTACAGTTTAGAATCAGCACAACTTGTCCAGACTTTTCTCGGGCAGGCTCTCTGCCAGCTTGACGGCACACCACTTCATCAGCATTCCTGCCTACCCTGAGGCCAGAGATTATTATACAAGTTTGCATCTCCGTGAATTATCCGTGTGGTTTTGGTTCTACCCCTGCATAGGCTTTTAAGATGGACCAGCACCATACAGTTCCATTTGAATAGACAATAAGATGAGTTCAACAACTCCCCCCCCCCCCTTTTCCACATTTTCATGACATGGAGAAATCCTATTCCAGAAGTGTCGATGCTTTTAAGTTCGCCAAGATGATTTAGTTGTCGGAAAGCCAGTAGAAGGAAAATCTCTCATTCTTTGTGATAGATTACTCATTCTGTTGTTTGTTTGTTTTTTACATTGGCTGAAACTTTGCCGAGATAAGAGCTTTTGGGCTACGTTGTTGCACCTGTCCCCCCCCCCCCCCCCCAGTAAATAAACCACAATCACCAGATACGTATAGTTGGGTGAAAATTGCATTTAAGTGTAGGTACCTGTACCGTATATTCCCCCCCCCCCCCAAAAAAAAAAAAAAGAAAAAAAAAATTACAATAGTACTCTCCACAATGATAACTTTAAAATAGTGAATCAATCCAAACACAATTTCAGGATATGAAGCTATAACTCATTGCCCACATCTTACAGAAAACCCCAGTCAATTTGCTTCTGAGGTCAAAGAAAAATGAGGATTTTTGTAGAGCATGTCAGGAAGTAGATGTAGAAATGAAGTAGCACTTAGACGGTTTAATCATATTGGGGCGCCGTATCATAAAAAGTTGATATGATAGCAACTCTTGCTAGAATGGCAATTGTCATGACAATGACAAGAATCCAGCTTCCTGATTGGCTGTTGCTATTGGAAGTTGTCATTCCAGCAAGAGTTGCCATCGTAACATCTTTTATGAATTGGAGCCCAGGTGTTATCAATGCAAAAATCTGATTGTATTTTTTTTTAGACACATTGTATAGTCCTGCATTCAGTATGATAGGTTTTTAAACAGATTGATTCAGTTGAAAACATATTCCGTAAGATTAAAAAGTGGTTTGTCAGGACAAGTGATTTTGATCTTCGAATAAAATGAAAATCCGTTACCCTTTCCAGCCAAAATCACCTCATCAATATTTATTTCATTATTGATATATTTTCTATATCATTATTCTATCTCTAATGTCTTTAATTGTATGTGACTTTATCAGGGAAATGCAAGGGTTCTTGTTAAAGGTATTGTTTGCCATTGGGAACAGTGATTTCAAAAATGTTCGAGTTGTCGCATTTGATGCATGTGTAGGTCAGTTGTATCACAAACATCCTACCGTATAGAATTTTGCAATAAAGCGTAAATGCAAGGAGATATCACTATTTTTCTCAATAAATATAACTGTTGATGGTTTATTCTAAAAACAATTTCTAACTATTTTTCACGCTTTTGTCTATTAAAATACTTTTATTGATGCTTGCTGTCGCATATTTTTACGTCTTTGCCACAAAGATGCCAGAAGCATGAGTAAAGTTTTATTATAATGTCTTATTAGTTTGTGATTTTTTTTTCTTCATAATTCAATTTATCCTGTTATGGTATAAGGATGCATAGCGTTCCCCATATGCTCTCCCTTAGAGTCCTAGTGTCGGATGTTCATAAGCTTGCTAGTTATTGTCATCAACATCAAAATCACCGGTTTCATTATTGTGCGATCTTGCGTTTGTGTGGACTTTAAGCACGAGTGTCCAGGAAAGGAAAAAACAAAAACGAAGAAGAAAAGAAGATGTTGATTATTTGATCAAAATATGACAACGATGCAAAATGATGCTCTCCAGTTATCCGACCCTGTCGCCAATTCCCCCAACACCCTGTCCTCCTTTAAGGTAATGGTCGAAACGGCCGACTGCGCTTTGCCGACCGCTGTGTCTTGTTATTATCGTTATCAAACAGAGTGCCTAATGGTATGTACCACATAACCTCGGATCACTTTTGTATGTTATTTTGAAATGATGTGGTTCTACTTTTTTTTTTCAGTACAGCCATTTCGAGTGATAGAAACATTCCTGTGTATTTTATGAGAAAGAAGAAAGGGCCTTGATAAATTGTGATGCAAACAGCACAGAAATTGGCCCTTAATCAGGGATGAAACATTTCATTTTGTTATTACAGAAGCTGTGATATTTTGTGCAGCATAATTACGTCTGGAGTGGTTACCATAACAACATTGTATCCAGCAGCCCTGACGTTGATGATAATTATGTTTTTGCCCCATTTTAATGTTATCAGCGAGCAGTAGTGTAACGTGGCATGTGGGTTTTTTTGAAGTATTTGGCCATTTTATATTGTCAGGAGGAAAAGCTTTTTAAATTCAAACCAAGCGATTGAGCAGTGTTTTTCCGTCATGATTTTTATCTCCATAATACTTGAAATGGAAATATGTTTTGTTTACAATCAACTTTTGCTACATGTTAATGGAAGCACAGATTCCCATAACTGTAGCAAATAAACTGTAATCATATATTCTTGAATTAAATGAGATACCCGTACCGTATATAAACTACTCTTTAATGAATTTTCGACCAACGTCTGTCTGCGTGAGATATGCCAGTTTTGATCCAAAAAAGGGACAATTTATTCATGGCAGAAACTGAAATGGCTAATTCTTTCAAATGCCATGTGTGGGTGCTTGGCCTGTAAAAATACATGTTTTTGTCTCTATGTAGAAACTCCGAAGTGGACCATTTCACTTGTGTTTTTGTATTTTGTAGTACTTTCTGTTTAAGTCGTCTGTTTGAGTGTGTTTTTTCTTTCTTTTATTCTATTTATCAGACAAAGAGTGTGAGGAAAGGATTTCCAGTAGAATGCACTAGGATTGTGTTTTTGAATGGTATGAACAGAAATGTAACATTTGTTAGTTTTTTTGACTGTTTGTTGGCCAAGGATATTAATGTGAGAAGATGTGTTTGGCAATCATTAAAGAAATGCACTGGTATAAATTCAGATGGAACTTCACAGACGTGTGTGATAATGTGCTCATTCGTTGTTGCGGCTCTTGTTGCTGTTGCTAATGCTGCTGTTGCTCGTATTGTTGCTGCTATTGTTGCCAATGTTGCTGATGTTGAAAGAAAGAAATGCACCGGTATGAATTCTGGCTAAACATCAGAGGCTTGTGTGACAATGTGTTCATTCGTTGTTGCGGCTCTTGTTGCTGTTGTTGATACTGCTGTGACTCATATTGTTGCTGCTATTGTTTCCAATGTTGCTGATATTGAAAGAAAGAAATGCACCGGTATGAATTCTGGCTGAACATCACAGGCTTGTATGACAATGTACTCATTTGTTGTGGCTCTTGGAATTCTTGCTGTTGTTGATGACGCTGTTGCTCCCGTTGTTGCTACTATCGCCGCTGTTGCTGATGATGGTGGTGAAGGAAGAAATGCACCAGTATTAATTCAGATGGAAAATCACAAGCTTGTGTGACAACTTGTTGTTGCTGCTGTTGTTGCTGCAGCTCCTGTTGCTGCAATTGTTGCTGCTTTTGCTGTGACTGATGTTGAAAGAAAGATATGCACATGTACAGTATTCAGATGAACATCGCTGCTTTACGTGACAAGGTACTCATTTACTAATATGTTTCTATCATTACCTGTTGCTGTCGCTGTAATATCTTGCTGCTGCCGCTCCTGTTTTTGCAGTTGTTAATGCTCTTTTTACAAATGTGGCTGCTGGTTTAATGCAGCTATTGTTGCTGTTGAAGCTTTTGCAGCTGCTGTTACTGGTGTTTTTGCTGTTGCTGCTGTAATTGCTAGTGATTTTGTGTGTGTGTGTGTGTGTGTGTATGTGTGTGTGTGTTTGGGGGGAGGGGGGTTGTTTTGTCATTAGTTGTTTCATGAGTTTCGGTACAGAGGAGCGTGCTGCTACCTCGCCAGGATTCAAGGCTCAAGGTCTGGAGTGTACTTGATACCTAGCCCTTTTTCACTCTTTCACGGATCGCTTCACGGATCACCACGGATCGTAATCCGCGGTGTTCCGGCGTGCAATATCATGATATTCCTCTCAGTGTCGGTGTGGATACGATCCCAACTGGGTGTCTATACGGACAAGTATAAATGTATATGTACATGTACTATATTAGTTAGGCCTACTTAGTTTACACGGACAAGTACGGTGTCTGACACAGACAAAGTAGCAACACGGAGTCGCGGACCACTCCGGGAACGTATACGGAGCTACCACTGACATCAAGGAAGAGCACGGAGGCAACTGGGTCCCTTTGCGGTCCTTACACGGATATCCCCGAATTTTGGGGGTCATCCCACTGGACCAACACCCACGAGTCATACAGCCCGCGAGTTCCACATTGAGAACAGGTCCACGAGTCATACAGCTCACGACTCGTACAGCCCATGAGTTCGACACTAGGCAAATAAAGCCCATGAGTTCGACACTAGGTCAAAACAGCCCACGAGTTCGACAGATACAACATGTCGGGGCTTAATGTGTCGGCCTCGTGGGACTTGTTAGCTTAGTGTCGATCTCATGGGATGTATGACTTGTGAGCTGTATAACTCATGGGCTGTATGACTTGTGGGCTGTATGACTTGTGAGATGTATGTCTCATGGGCTGTTTGACTTGTGGGCTGTATGACTTGTGAGCTGTATGACTCATGGGCTGTATGACTCGTGAGCTGTATAACTCATGGGCTGTATGACTCGTGGGCTGTATGACTTGTGAGCTGTATGACTCGTGGGCTGTATGACTCGTGGGTGTCGGTCTTGTGACGTGCACCCAAAATTTTGACAGATGACTTTTGCTTGTACATGTATGTGCTCATTTGATACTTTAACCTTCTCGGGCGTCATGCCTTCAGAGGTAAGTATGGCAAGCACACCAGAAAATCTACAGCACGTAATGCTTCTGCTTGTCGACACCATTTAATATGTTGCAGAAACTCTCATGTTGCACCAACATCATAGCATTGATAAAACAAAACAAAACAGAAACGGAATACCGGAGAACAGCGAGGAGACGGAATGTGTGGGTCAAAAGCTTGGCTTCTCATGCGATCACCTTGCGGACAGTATGAGGGATTGGGTACTGTTCGTTATTCCGAAGGTTCGTTAATCCGAAACACACAAATTCCCTATACCTAAAGGTTCGTTAATCCGAAAATGAAAAAGAGTTCGTTAATCCAAACATTTGTGGCGTTATTCCGAAGGTTCGTTAATCCGAAAATAAAATAGGGTTTGCTATTCCGGAGGCTCGTTTATCCAAAAATGAAATAGGGTTCGTTATGCCGAAGGTTCGTTAATCCAAAAGTGAAATAGGGTTCGTTATTCCGAATGTTCGTTGATCCGAAAATGACATGGGATCCGTAACGAACCTTCGGAATAACGAGCTTTGTTTCTTTTCAGATTAACGAACCTTCGGAATAACGAACCTTATTTCATTTTCGGATTAATGAACCTTCGGAATAACAAACCTTATCATATTTTCGGATTAACGAACCTTCGGAATAAAGAACCTTCGGAATAAAGAACCTTCGAAATAACGAATTTTCGGAATAACGAACTGTAACCGAGGGGTTGATGGCTGAACTGATGGAGAAAATGTGAGCAAAGTTCAAGAACTTCATAAGTTCGTATTGGTAAAATACACAGAATTTCAGTCCGAAATGGAGCCCATGCTAATACGAACGTCCCGATGTCCTCACGGATTGTCCAGGAATGAGTACGTAGGCAACACGGAGTAGCCGGTGCCTACAAGGAAGAGTACGGGCTGATATTTATCCATGACGTCCGGGGTAAAAAATAAATAAATGAATAAATAAAAATAAAAATAAATAAGCAAGGTCAAGGATCGTGCCGGATGACTTCAAGGAGTCAACACGGTCATGTCGGAAATAGCTGGGATGATCCGTAATGCAGTCCGTGGAAGTGGCTTATGACGACGCTTCCTCCCGGGTTTAACAATGGAAACAGCTGTTTCGCGCATGTGCAGAACACCATTTTTTGACTAATAACATCGTCTTAAGCGTTCGCGTCGCAGATCTAAAACTCGCTAATATCACTATGATGAAAGCGGATAATATTCCATGCCATCGCGCAAGTGTCGGCCAATGTAAATAAGAAATTTAATGTAATGCTTGTTTGATTTCAACTTTCTTCATCAAATCCAGCTCGGACATCGTGCGGAATTGCACTTAACACGTAAAACTTTCTTAGGTAAGGGTCCGTTTCTGTGGGACAATCCGCGGCGTCTGTCTGCGGTGAGCATGAAGTGCCGAGAGATCTCACACTTTCACGAAGGTTTTTCGCGCGGCTCCAAGTCTCAAGCGGGCATTCATTCACACCATCCTCAGAGGAGGTCGTTTAAAGGGGCCCGTCAAAGCAGGTCTGGTTGTCCGTGTGCAGTCACTAGCAGTCAGTCACTGACATGTAAGAAGCTGGACGGGTGTTGGGCAAGTCGAGCGTGAGACCACATCCCAAAGTGGTTTTAACTTGACCTTTACATTGCGTGCTACTACGGTATACTCCGGTATACTTTTGCCTGAATAATGAGGGGATGTGAAGATTCAGTCCTCGTCAGCGAATAGAACGTGACTTGAGCTGAGTATTGTGTTCACTGCGTACCGCGTTGGCTTATCCCGATTCAATTCCGGATACCATTAGGCCGGGGTGTGCCGTCCTGTTAAGTGTGAACAAGCCCATAGATTTCAATACGGCCAAGTTGATGGCGAAATTCATGTGTGAACACTGTCAGAATTTCGCGCGATTAACTCATTTTTACCCGCCAACTAGATCTAAAATTAGCATTCATCCTATATACACACTTCGATTTTTTGGCGTCTGTGAAAGCGGGTATATAGTTGCAATAATTGTCTGGGGAGCCGTGTCTCGCTGGAAATACGATAGTCGAGCTCGGCAGCATTCGAGTCTGACTTCTAGCCGCGGCATTGCCGACATCTCGGTTGGGGAGATCCAGGAAGACAAACCTCACTTTTCGTAGGTGGTTTAATGAGACCACCGCGTATGCGTCATGTCTACTACTTGACTTCCACAGGCACTTTTGCCCGAATGTCTTTTCTCCTTCCTTCCTTTATTTCTCTTTTTTTTTCTTTCCGATCACCGAACCCTTCCCCACCTGCCGCTGCTTTGCCAGCAAAGTTGGCGATATTTTGTTAGTGTTTTACGAAACGGGTGACATTATGATTATCGCGTGATTCCACACGCTGTTACCATTCATGCCAATGAAATTTAGGTGGGGCGGTCTTTGATAATAATGAAGGACATTTATATTTGCGCAACTACAATAATAATACACTTAATTTATATTCTCTACTACTAGACTAATAATACATGTAGGCCTATACTCTATAACTACTATGATTATACACTCTAACCCCTTGTGTGCTTTGCGTGCCTATGATTGGCACAGAAAAGCCAGTCGCGTTGTACACAAGTCATTGTCCAATGTCCCTGGCATAGAAAGGGTTAATTTCATCGGCCGAGAACCAACCATGAAAGTCACCTTACAAACTGTATTAACCCATTGTCTGCGAAACTGAACTTCGACGTAGGGTCGTTTGCAGTGAGAAAATTTTAGAGTGCATGGCTACATAGTTATTAAGGTCTTAGGGAGAAAGTATAACAGAAATTGGATCTTTGGAGAATTCTAGCTCATATTTCGTTACTGCTCACTCTTCTTTTTGTTTTCGTCAAGTCTTTGTGGAAAACGTGACTGCGTCATAACACGGCAATTTGTATATGTTTTGTTCGATTTTTTTTTTTGCGATGGATTATATTCAATTTTGTAGTTTTTTAGAGCCAGCAATAAATTTGGTAATGTGTGAATTTAAGCTGATCATCAGCAAGCAGACAATCATTCCTATCGCTAAAAAATCTCTTTATCAATGTTTATTGATGTGAATGCCTTTCCGTAAACTCCCCCTTCTCCCCTTCGTCTCACCTTCTATTCCTCTTTGCCCCCCCCCCTCTCTCTCTCTACCCTTCTCTCTTTCCCTCTTCCTCTGCCTTTCTCTCTCTCCCTCTCTCCTCCTTCATCACTAACTTTGCCCCCCCCCCCCGTGTCTTTATAGCTCCGTAAGCCCACTCATCTGATGATGAACGAGCTAGGAGAATCGTAATTCGAGGCAAGCGAAGCGACAGGTGAACAAATCATTTTTTCAAGCTGTATTTCTACATGTTGACATCTTAATCTGGAGTCCATATGAGACTCGACAAAATTTGCCGGCAGCTCGTGAGGCTCATGTAAGCTTTTCACATAACCAACGCGTAGAATCAACGCAACGTCTTTTCATATAGAAAAGTCCGTGTTATAATAATCAAATACTGTAGCAAAATGTCTCCACTTATAAAGGAGGAAATAGACTACAGTTTGCTAGAGGGGAAGTCCAGACGATTTGTATAATTTTACATCATGTAGTACATAAATCGACAGCTCCATGCAGGCCTATAAATTTGTGGATTTCATCGTGGTCCTTGAGCAGAGAAACCAATACGCTGTAAAACCCAAAACAGATTATACTGAACAGAGATGCTCACATATTTCAGAAATGAAGCAGTATGTTTCCAGTACAATACTGCTTGCTTAACAAGTTCAGCTGTGTAGAATCTATGAATGGTTTTCTCTTTTGGTTTGCTCCCTTAGGCCCCAATCATGCATTCTTACTCTCATCATCCTTGTTCATTGTGATTCGTTATGAATTTTGAAAACATTCTTATTCCTCATCCCAGTCAATATAAATTCTGAAATTCTGTATCCAGTGTGACCAATTCGGAGGTGTTCTTTACGTATTTTATACATAAATTATATACCTATATCTCTATAGAAAAAAGCTGTCCCTAACCACCTGAAAGCTTGCATGAGTTTGCTTAACATAGCAACAGCTAAGGCTAAAAACTGGATTCACCTTTTAAACCCCTTCAGGGCTTGTCCCCGTTAGCGTGCCTCCGTCGATGTCCGTCTGGTCGACCAATTATTCAGCGACACCTGAAGCGCGCCAAATCGCGAACGAATTCAGACGTGGCTCTTTTGTGCTCGTGCCCCGCGCGCACGTATCGTCATCACGTTGATTTTCCGCGCGTAAAGGAGTTGCAGTGCCGTGCACTGATTTATGATTATTAACCCTCCGTGTACCACAATGATTTCCTGTCCATATGCATACGTGTAGAATCTGGTCACATTAGACTCGTTAGTACAGAAAGGGTAAAGCTGATGGGATTGAGCTAGTCGCAGATTTAGTTTATTGCACAAGAGATCTCCCACAGCCTATTATCATGAACCGTAATCGCCAATACTTTGTCGCAAATGGAGTAATGGATGCAACTGTAGGACACCGTGCGTCGTTTTGATGCCTGACTACTGTGCAGGTGTAATTCAGCGCACGGCGAAGATTCCATTCACCCTGAAACATTTTGTAATGCTAAAACCCGCTATTAGCAACAAAGGTCACCGAACCATAACTCAGAGTTATTCAAGTTCACTCATTCGGCTTATCTGGCAACGATTGTTTCGTTTTGCTTTCCAGCTTTTGGTTTGCAACAGAGGTTGGGTTAGGATTACTGGAAGTAGTTTGATGTTTTAACCAGCAAGAACAATAGAAACAGCAAACGCCGCCATGACAACCATGACAATGCAACCGAGATGGCTGCATTGCTTTTGTTCTACATGCAACTTGACAGTCTATAAGGTCAGGTCATTGTAAGTATACTGGTATAAGTCTACAATTAGAGAGTACAAGTATTGCTAGCACAAGCCGCAACAACTGAAACCATCAGGCACAATAACTGCCACCGACACCACCATCACAACCTGGAGAGCGACTGGCTGAGCCAACCATTCCCCTCCCATTCTGTTCTGTTTTCTTGAGTTTTTTTTTTTTTTTTAACTGTCGCTAATTTATACCGTTGCTCGATTTGTATTTTTTTTTTAACCTCTACAGAGGTACTTTATTCATTCATTTCCAAAGCTTTCATCAAACGATTTCTTTTTCTTTCTTTTTTTAAACAATGAATGAGCACATACTCAAAAAGTACAGATTCTTCATTGGTTATCAAGTAAATGATTTCATCATGTTTGTTACAATCTCAGAAACATTATCCAACAATATTTCATTTCTAAAACTAATCCATATTGTCAAACTATTGTATAAATGCCCTTGAAATAAATGCATCATGTATTGTTTATAAATTGCATACTGCGCGTATATCAATATCTTATTTATATTCGTTACATTTGGACTCTTTGATTCCACTCCAATAATCAATAATTTCTCGTTTAATAAGATTGTTTCTCTAAAAGCGAACTGAATAAAATCAGTAATCTTTTTCCAAAACATAGACACTTTAGGACACTCCAAAAGAACATGACTAAAGGTTTCTGTTTCAGAGCAAAATATACATAAATTATCACTTACAATTTTCCATTTGAAAAGATTATATCTATAAGGTAGAATACGATGCAATGTCTTGAAGTAGCATTGCTTAACTTTGTTGTTCCTTAGTTTCCGAAATGTTTGTTTCAAAACAGAATTCCAATCAAAATCAGCACTCAAATCAAATCTGTCTTTCCAATATAACAGTATAGTTAGATCACTTTTCTTACTCTCACATAAAAAACTATGAAATTGTTTCGACGTTGTTCTAGATAATCTGATATATTTATTGTCCTTTATTGCATATAGATCAATATCGTAATCTTTGTGCGCGTTTTCACATTGATCTACTTCTAATATACGTTCCACCCATATCTTTGGAATTGCCTTTTTAAGTTTTGAATACTTAAAATCCACTAATAAATTATCACAATTGAGAGCACAACAAATTGACTCGCGAGATTTAAAACATCCATTTTCAACTACATCATTAAGTGTCAAGATACCTTTCTTGTACCATTCTTCAAAAAACAAAGTTTTTCCATTAAAGCATATATTACTGTTATACCACAGTACTTCATCTAGTATGTTGCTCACATGAAGAAAATCAATATATCTTAATTCACACCACGAAAGTAAGCAATGAGTGTAGAAACGAGGTAGTTTATGCTTCTTGCATAGTGCTAACATATCTTTACATGAACAGTTCGTTTTCATTATCAGAGGACTTGGACCTATTTTCTCGACCCAAAATTTGAACATAAACTTCCATGACGAGTCTGGATGACAATTTTGATAATTTGCGAACCACGACAAATACAACGACTGAAATCGAGCATGTAAATCAAACATATTCAAACCGCCTTTTTCAATCGGATTTAATAAAATAGATCGCTTCACCTTTTCTCTCCTAGAATTCCAAAGGAAATTATAAATCAATTTATTCAATTCCATAATGAACTTCTCTGGAAATGGTAGTACTAAAGCTACATACACAAATTGTGAAATGATCAATGATTTGACAATTACCACTTTACCATACAATGTTAAATTTCTCATTCTCCAGAGCTTTAAAATAGCTTTGACCTTTTCTAATTTTGAAAACCAATTCAATTGTTCAGATTCCTTTCTGTTCTTTGTTAAAAATACACGCAAATATTTCACAGGATCACTAGTCCAATTCAAATCATTTACACTATTTTCCTGAAATTTCATTGTTATTGCTTTTGTTTTCATAACATTCAAAACTGGTCCAGCAATTTGCCCAAAACGTTTAACTTCCCCGAGTGCTATATTAGCAGACTCTATCGAATTAACAAAAATAACAGTATCATCAGCCAGTTGTGAGATTTTAAATTCTTTTTGTTGAGCTGTGTTGCCGGAAATAACAGTGATACCCTGTATATAACTGTTCTGCTTAATTCTCAAGGCCATTACTTCAGCTACAAGTATAAATAATAAAGCGGAAAGTGGGCAGCCCTGCCTTATTCCCCGTTTTATTTCAAATTTCTCTGATACCCATCCACTATTTATAACGCTCCCTTTAACGTCAAAATACAATGCTTTAATCCAACCAATGAAATATTCTTTAAAATTCATTTTATGCAATAGATGAAAAACAAATTCGTGACGAACACAATCAAAGGCCTTTTGAAAATCGATGAATAATAAAATACCAGGTAAATCACAGTAATCACAATATTCAATAACGTCTTGAACTAAACGTAAATTGTGCATAGCCGAACGCCGTTTGATGTAACCTGTCTGATCAAAAGAGATCAACTTTTCTATTACTTTCTTCAGTCTTTTGCACAATACCTTTGCTATAATCTTATAATCGATGTTTAATAAGGATATTGGTCTCCAATTATCCAAACATTGTTTGTCCCCCTTCTTATACAATAATGTCAAAATAGCCAGCTTCTGAGATTCGGATAATTCTTGTTTCCGAAAACCTTCATTTACACTTTCGGTAAATAAGGACTTCACATCCTCCCAAAAACACATATAAAACTCAGCTGACAGTCCATCACTACCTGGTGACTTATTATTTTTCATAGTTAAAAGGGCTTCGTGACATTCTTTTTCAGTAATGAGCCCTTCACATGACATTGCCTCTTCATCATTAAGAGCTGGAATTTCAATTGAGTTTAAATACTCATCACATTCATCGACATCAGATTCTGACTTCTGTGAGTACAGCTCTTTATAATAACAAAATATTTCCTTGAGTATACTTTCTTGATTTGTAACACACTTTCCGTCTCTTTTTATACAGTCTATTTGTTTTTTCTGAGCATTCCTTTTTTCAACTTGAAAGAAATATTTAGTGGATTTTTCACCATTTTCCATCCATTGCTGTCTTGACCTTATAAACGCGCCTTTACATTTTTGTGTTAAGACATCATCATATCTCTTCTGAATTTCTGTTAATTTCCTTATATTTTCCTCAGACGGATTTTCATCAGTCTTCACAAAAACTCTTCATATTCATTTTGTAAATTTCTCCACATTTCCTCTTTTTCTCTACATTTTTGTTTCGCATACTTAATCGTGTATTCTTTAATTCGTGTTTTGCACATATCCCATCTAACTTGTGCATTCATTTGAATATTTTCCAATCTACATTTAGCAATTACACACTTTACATTTTCTTTATAATCATCGTCTTTCAACAGGGAGTTGTTCATCTTCCATACTCCACTTCCTCTCTGATTATGCGAAGTTGTTATTCGTAAGGTGATGGCACAATGATCACACTTTACAACTGGTTTTATTTCTGTTACCTGAACAAAAGGTAAAAGAAAGTTTGATGTTAGCCAATAATCCAATCGCGAAAAAACATTCAGCGTTAATTGACGCCAAGTGTATTGCTTTCTGATTGGAAAAAAATGTCTCCATACATCTATCAGCTGAATTTGTATAAAGTCGCGCTGTTCATGGATGTCGGACCTCGAGCGAATTCTGTATTATGACGTCAAGAGAACTCAATGGGTGCAGGGAGCAGAAGTAATGTATAAGTAGGACCCTAGTCTTGCCATGGTAAAACCTTACCCTGGACACCCTAGATACCCAGATTGAGATGTAGTCACGTGTAAAATCGATACGATTGAACAACAGCGAAATATACCATTTTGTGCTTCTAAACCCAGTTCGTTATTGAGAAAGAGCGAATGCCCGATCAATTCCATTTCACACGCTGGGAAAGTTATGGCCAAGCTCGACTCGAACCCACCTTACTGGATCGCTAGTTTTCGGATGGTATTTTCATATTCTAATCATTAAGGACACCTGTGTTTGAGTTTCCCTGTAGTTTCTGAAGAGGGGAAGCAGCGAAAAAGAAGTCCTTTTATTCGTAGGCAGTCCCTGTTCCCGCTTGACTGCCTTCTGCAACAGGTCAATGGGTAATACAGTTGCCCACACCTATTAGTCGTGTGAAAGTCTTTCAGATTAATGTTTGAACTCTTTTTCAACCTACTCTCATAATGTCGGTTTATTCACTTACATTTGCGATGTCTGTTTTAACCAAGTTCTTGACAGTTTGTACCGTAAAGCTCTGTTTTCGTGTTAAGCTTTCCTTCAATTTTTCATAGACATACATAGACAATACTGCGTAATAGTCTTTTTTCAAGAGCTCATAATGCGCATTGAGATTTAGCAGTTGTATTGCACAGCATGTAACTATTTACATGTACATGTAATAGTTACGTGGAAGATTGATTGTAGAATGGCGTGTGGATGATAATGATTAGTATCGAGGCATCGTCCGATTCTGTTAATGCATTCCAGTAAACGTAGTCACCTTGTTCCTAAACAGATGATAAGACGGAGAAGATGATGAAGAAAAAGAAAAAAGTAAAGAAGTCAATAAATGGGAAAGATGGTGGCGATGACAGAGGTAGAGATAGAGAAAAAAGGTCAGGAAACATGAAATGATATACAGAAAATAAGATGTAGATGATGAAGGAGAAAAAGACGAAGAATATGAAGAAAAGCATTACGGTAATGATAGAGTTGATGAAACAGAAAATGGCGAAGAACAATGATCTCATGATGCTGATAAAGGAAAAGAATAATATGATTACAGTGCAGACGGTAACGAAGATGATGATTGTGGTGGTGGTGATAATGATGACGATAATGATTTAAACGACGACAATTAGGATGATAAAGATAATTACTATGATTGGTCACGTGTGACACTGGCCAAAGAAACAATGAGTGCTGTGATTGGATGTTTGCGATCGCATTCGTTTGCATTATCGTCACTGTCGTCTGGCATTTTATGGACATTTCCAAGACGAAGGTGTTTGCCCTTTCCCAGTGACGTTATCTTCCCCTCCTCGTCGTGTCGTCATAGAAACAACAACGTTCAACGCTAGAGTTGTCACAAAACATCCATGGGGCTCTGAAGTTGAAAATCGCGCGTAGAAAAGGGTATACCTGCGTTTGGGTGGCATTTAATCTCGCCATGATTTTAGTTTGTTTGGGGTTTTTTTCGGGTTCTGACGTAGATATGGAATTCTGTGTCTTCGCTTTAAATATATCGGTAAATGGCCGTGTAACACGATGTGTTTTTCCCCTTTTTCTTTTCTTCTTTTTGAGAAAAATCTTGCTGCAACATAGAAACGTATCAGGCTTCTTGTTGGGATTTTAACAGAAATAGGCGAATGCGTCGTTATAGATTTGTCTTGCAAAGATACATATCACTATCATATGCACTGATTTACCTGTGTGCCTTGCTTATCACACAATTCTGAGTCTTTTTTTTTCTTAATGCTGATAGTGACGTCATTATTACAATTCATAGCATCGCAGGAGTTTTCCGCTGTGAAAGTTATTCATTATTCATATGATTTCTTGGCTGAGTATGCCACCTAGAGCTTATCCTCTACTCATAAATATTCGTAGGTGGTGGAGAAGAGGGGGCAGTAGAACAGTTTCCTTTTTTGCTGCTTTATAAAAGAGAAAAAGAGGTTGTTTATCGCGTCTTGTAGCGACACAGAAGGTTTTTATGAAGTGATGGATGAGTGTTCTGGGCTGAACGGTGACCAGAGTCCAGATATTCTCCGATATTTCTACTCTATGATCTCAGGGAGGGCTGAAAAAAGTGGGTCGCAAAGCCATACCCCCAGGAGCAGCGCGTGCGGAGGACCCCATCCTTCAAGATTTCAATGAATGGAGGGGTTGCCATGGTTACGATCGTGTGCCAACCGGCTTAGAGCCTCAGCTAACTTAGAGGGCACACCTTCATCTTCCCCGACTCTTACCATAATGATAAAACTGCAGGTTGAATTATGTTTGTAATAATAATTCTGACGGATGTAGTTCCAAAGACTGTAGAAGTTTCAGTCCACTGCGGGAATTGTGTTAAATTATGTTGCTAATGTTGTAACGTGAATTTGCACCCCCCCCCCAAAAAAAAAGGATGAAAATCATAAATGCGACAATAAAGGTGGTGATGATGACGAATGAGATAATAATATGCACGACGATGCAGTGAATCGTATTGATGACAATGAAAACGACGATTACGATCATAAGTATGCCGGTTTTTAATATAGTGAAGATAATATCGTGAATATTTAGATCATCTTAGCTTAAAACACTGCTGTACAAGACATCAAACCATCCCTTATAAGGTTATGCACAGTTCCTTTTGAATGCTCCAAGGACCATCTGCTTGTACATTTTTTCAAGACTTTTATAAGTGGCGTTGAGATCTTATGGACTGTGAATTCGATTGTTGCACACGTGCACTAAGTTGGTTGAATCTCACAAAAACAATCTACTGATAAGATGTCATAAGAAACGCATCGCGCCTTCTTTCTTTCTCCCTTTTCATGTTGGTATAACCATGGACCTACTATACATGGACATTCATCGTATCATTAATTAATTCATGCACCTGTACATCTCAAAATCGCCACAAAGACATTTTAACATGCTTCACTGCTTTGATCCCATGATCGTCACCGCCAGCAAGCAGGGAGAAGAACAAGACGGAGATTCGAGAAATCTAAAACTATATATGCGCAGAAGAAAATAACTCACAAAAATCAGTTGTGGTGTATGTTAGGAAATCATGCCTCAAACAATTTCTCTTGGGAGAAGCAGGCAGTTTTTAAAAGAAAGCTAACATTTTGGCAGAATGATTGTCATTATTTTGTGATCTCAATATTTCACTTTTCCGCAGCTTATTCCACAGCAAAAAGGGATGGTAATGATAGAGATCAGGTATATCTTGACATTAGGCAAGGTGTTATGCGTGTGCGAAAATGTGCAAATCAGCAATTACCCATCTTTTGACACAAAATTTGTCATGTTCTCAGGTTTTGCTGCTCCTCATTATCTGTATTTATTCAAAGACATTTCCGTCTGAAAAAGGCACATCAGCGAAACAAGACTGAAATGAGGGAAACGAGTCTTTTGTTAACGATACATGATCACACAGTCGTTATTGTTCAGACACCTGAATGTACTCATTAAGATGCACATGATCAGGTGGCGGTGGTGATGATGGGATCAAAGAAAGACCTCCGTTCATAGCCCATGTGTGGTAGGTCCATGGTATAACTTAATGATTTCTGGCGCTTTACTTTTTCTTCAACTTTTTGATTCAAGACTCATAAAATATTGAAGTAGATTGATCCTGATGTTGCTCAGTCCTTCACAGCGCTGATCAATTTTACGTTTAAGGTTTTGTTTCGTTTTGTTCATTTTGTCATAGGATACGATTCTTTGTTGGAGATCAATCATTTTTACCCTAATTTTGTGATTCACTACAATCGAAGAATCAAGCGCAAGTTTCAAAATGTGCGAAATTGCGTTTAATTCGTATCCTCCTGTCAAAATTTAATGTGCTTTTACATATTAAGTAGGTATGTATGCATTCTTGTACAATCACCTTTATGCTGCAATAACATGAATGTTGACAAATGATTCGAACGCTTTGATAGCTTTAAAGCCAACACACTGAAAGAGCGAAAGGGAGCTGTATGCGTATTCCGATGTAAGTGGACCCACCGTAGAAACATTATTCAATTGTGGGTTGACTACTGTCTATTCAAAAGCATACACACGGACGGACAGACAGATGGACAAACAGACGCACACACAAACACATCAAAACGCTTTGCGTTCCGTATTGCCCTTTATATTCGTTACTCTTTACATAATCATAACCTTGTCTAAAATGTATCGAATTTCCATCTCCCGTGTCCAATAGGGTGTCGAAAAAAAATGCACACCTCTCTCTCAGGTCAATTTTCCTGCTCTGGCAGCAATTCTACGCAGGTTTACACACCATGATGGGTTTTTTCCCCCTTCTTCTTCTTCGTATTTCATTCTAACTTTGCCAGAACACTACTTTGACGCAGATCAGTCGGGTAGCACCATCACTGCCCTCCGGAAATCCACGCGTGGTGTCCGCGCAACCACCAGTTAGCATAAACCCGGTAACTCTAGTCGGGATGGATTCAGCGGGAACGCGTAAACTCCTTTGTCCGCGCCATCGTTGTACTGGCCTGATTTGATTATCCTCTTCCATAATTGTATTCATGTTTTGTAATTTAATTCGGGACAAATTTGATTACAGTTGTATTCTATATCCAGGTATACTTATTGTCTCCCTGTCTTAGTTGTGCCCTGTTTTCTAGCCAGCCGCCATACCCTCGGCCGAGGATGTCAGAGTAACGGCTATTACGCTTTGCCCATTTTCATGGCCACATTTTCTTATGTCCTTTTCTTTTAATACATCATGGAGCTAGGAAGAGTCTATAAATCGCGTTAACAAACGATTGCATTTGCGTGTCACCTGTTTCGATACGTCATCGGGAGAGTGCAGAAGTGTGTGTATCTGCCTGTGTGTGCATGTGTGGGTGCGTGTGTGCGTGTGTGTGTGTGTTTTGTATATGAGTGATTGCATTGTGTATTCAAGCTATCTTGAATCTATCTATGTCGTCTTGGACAGTCACTCTGAAGGGCTCAATTGGGATTGTATGCTGTGGAAGTGGCGCCGTCAATACGCAGGATTCATTTCGCCATTTTGAAAATGAATGAATTTTACCGCATTTTAGTTACCATTTCTGTGTGTGAGTGCGTGTTTGTGTGTAGGCGTGTGTTTGTATGTGTTTGTGTGTATAAGTGTGTTTGTATGTGTGTGTGTTTTGATGTGAGTTGTTTTCAAGTGGTTTACGTTTAAGCACTTGTGTGTGTTTGATATTAAATTTTGCTTCCTCATCCAGCATTCAAATTGATACGTGCCGCCGGATGATGCCTTCTTACTGCCCTACTGCCTCGTTTTCATGTCATTCAACATCCAACAGTGCAAGCTTTTCCCTTCTAATTTTCAATCTATAAATTAAGCTCTTTGCTAACAAATTTTGAGTTTGCTTATATGTAAAATTCATGATCTCTCAAACAATATTCCTGATATCTATCGACTTTATAGCGATACTTGTTACTATTCCAAAGAAGCAATTGATACAATCTGTTGACATCTTATCAATTCCTAACCATCGTCAGTATTGAGTTCTAGCACGGTAGCGCAATCCCATTCTCTCTCTGAACTTGTGGTTCGTGATTTTCATATAACGCGTGATGCATACTTACCTACGTTACGTATGTCATTAGATTTACAAGATCATTGTTTCTTTTCTATTATGTCCTAGTTTTTTTATTACACACACTCACACACACACACACACTCACACACACGATGACGCACACACTGATGAAGAAACTGAATCTATAACGGATTATGTATTTTAATAGATTTGCACCCTACGGCCTTTGGTATGAAATAGAAACATGTATGTAGACTTGTTCATCTTCACCCTCTGAATCGGGAGCCTGTAGCCCATGGAAGCAAGGATGGGGATTGGGCATTGGGAAGTCGAGAAGGTATACTGAATTTTCGTGAGAACCCCCCCCCCCCCCCTCCTCCCCATGATGAATCATTTTAAGGGCATTTCAGGAAAGATAAGTATAAAGAAGTCACTTTTGTATAGGGGTTGCTCGCATCGAGATCCGTTTATGTTAAACAGTGAGAAATTTCTTGGAATGAAACCCCAAAAGAACGAGTTGTTCTTTTTTTAGATGATATTCGTTATTCTGAAGCGTATCAAGGCAATTACCCCCCCCCCCCAATACTGCTTAGTGATAAGGTTAAAATAGATATTAGGTTTAGGGTTGGGGTTAGAATTACAGTTTGGGTTTAGGGCTAGGATTAGGTTCAGGATTAGGATTAGGCTTAAGGTCAGGGGAAGGGTCTGGGGTAATTGCCCAGGTGTATTGTCCTAGACCCATTCCGAAGGTTTGTTGGTTAGAAAATGATATAAGGTTTGTTATTCTGAATGTTTATTTACCCGAAAATGAAAAGAAGGTGCGTACAAACGAACTTTCGGAATGACGAACCGTTTTTTTTTTTCTTTTTTTTCTGACTGACGGACCTTTGGAATGACAAACCGTTTTTCGTTTTCTGACTGACGGACCTTCGTAATAACAAACTTTTTTTTCCCCCATTTTCGGATTCAGGAATCTTCGGAATGACGAACTTTATTTCATTTTCGGAATAACAAACCTTTGGACTTACGAAGTGAAACTTTTTTTTTTTAATGTAATGTCAGTTAATATTGTGTCTGTCAGATAGGTTGACACCAAGAGCTTTTTAACGCATTTTAACATCACTTTTCATCGTCTACATACACTGAGTAAGCTAAAATACAAATATGCATCGACGCATGATAAAACTATAAGCCGCTCAAAATAAGATGTAACTCAGTGTTACACAGTGGTAACCCTTATACTCGTACGCATGCGCAACGGAAACACATGCATATACACACTCTCTGGAGCACACACAAAGTATAATGTATGCCTAAACACGAAGGCTCTCATATCTATTCGCTTTTACACAGATTCTGTTAATCAGTCATATTTCATAATACACTCAAAACTACTGAACTGTACGCATTAAACTGGATACTGGATACGCTTCGTACCGTACGGTATGAACTTATCAATCACTTTGCAAAACCTTCGGAGCATGAGAGGGAATGAACGACAAGATTTCGCCAAGCATCGTGACTTCTTC
>NC_092701.1:8389452-8531952 GCF_964275005.1 Diadema setosum
GGAACTTACGGTCTAACAACAAATCACTTTTAATACCTCCTCCTGTCAATACACAATCTTATGGTTCTAGAGCTTTTCAGTCAGCATCACCTCAACTCTGGAACAGTTTACCTGAATGCTTGAAACAAACAGACTCAGTAGACAAATTTAAATGCATGTTAAAAACGTATTTGTTTATTGAGTAGTATTATGACTGTGTCTCATGTCTTACACCGTTACTGAAACTGTACCTTCTTCTTCTTTCTCTCTTTCCTTTCCTCTTCTTCCCTTTCTATTGTTTTCTTTTTCCTATAGCGCTTAGAGACATTTTATGTAATAACGCGCTATAAAACTTTTATGTAGGCCCCATCATATTTCTTATACTTACTAGTGACATTTTCACACGATATGACCATGTACATTTGTATCAATTATATTTTCTTTTCTTTTTCTTCTACAATCAAAAGACATGATTGTATATATATATATATATATATATATATATATATTTTGTATTCTTGTTTTGTTGTCAATAATTTTGTAATCTCATCATTGAGAAATGGAAATATGAAATAAATTTGAAGTTGAAGTTGAATCATATAAATGTTGTGAATTATTATATATATATATATATATATATATATATATATATATATATATATATATGTAAATAATTTTCTTGTTGAATTCATATATTCTTCTTCTGTATTCAAGGGCCAACGTCCACTAGCGTTACTATTTGTTGGACCCTTTTACCAAATTTGAAAATATGTTTGTACTTTCATATTCATTTTGATGCTATACTTTAATGTCTTGTATTCCTGTTAATTGTATTATTATTATTGTATTCTCAATGATTGTATAAATTATCTGTGATTGTAAACTTGAACTGAAATTTGGTAATAAGTTAAGTCATTCATTCATTCATTCATATATGTGTATGTGTATATATATATCATATATATATGGAGTCTCAACACTACTATTTCTGCTTAATTCCACACTTCATTTCTTATCAAAATATCAACATTTTAAAAGAAAATGGTCGTTACACCCTTGGTCAATGACCTCAAGTTGAGTGTTACAAGAACCTGCTCTCTAACATAGATAAGCAGGATAGTAATCAGATGGATTTTGCTCGGAGAGATTAAAATCTATGTCCCTCGTAGTGAGCCGAATAATCCCATTGCACCACATCATGAGGTAGATCTCAGCAGGATAAAATATCATTAACATGAGCAGCTTACTTAAACATTCATTTGGACATGCTGATGTTGATCGGGCTATGAGAATGAAATCTGTAATGGTCATGAACCCGTTCTCGCAGTGGAATTTCTGCCTAGTTCCCCGCGTTCTTCATTACCTTGTTCCCACAGACAGGAAATGAAATGTTGATTAAAAAAAATGATAAATTCCTAATAGAATTACAGCATTAAGTGTCAGATGTCCTTTCTGTCTCTTGAAATACCAAGGCGATTTCTACGACAAATTCAAGGCTGAATTTTGAACATGATTTGAATAATTTATGCAATTGAACAGTATCTTAAGCAGGACAGTGTACAAGATAATAATAGTAATTCATTTACACAGCGCATTTTCCATAAAGGTACATGTTCAAATGCGTTTTACCAGTGGATTATTAACATTAATGGAATAGGTGAATTTTAGATGTTTTTTGAAGGTTACGAAAGATTGCTGGTTAACATCCGAAAAAAAGGTTACTAAAGTTTCGGATGGAAAAGTTTTTGGGAGAAAGAGATAAGGTCAGAGGTCACGTTTTGGTGGCAGGCTAATGAGGTATTTGTTTTGTTGGGGTTTTTTCTTAGCTCCGACAAAGCGTAAGAAGAAAATGATAGTGTTCCCGTGACGAGATATTAATATGACTAATGAGTTTGTTTGTTTGTTTAGCCTTTTGGTTGCCAGCCGGTTGAATTATGACTAATTACATATACCACTTTGAAAGGGTTTCATCATCGAGTACGATATTAGTCGCGTGCCTTTTTGCACGGGCAATGACCTGACTACTCTGCTGGTTTACAAAATGCGAATATGTTTGTATCGACGTGTTAGAAAGATACCAATCTTTTATTCCAATAGCTTGAACTTCTGATGAATGGAGCATGCCCTGCATTATGATGTAGATGGAAGATATATTTGGTGAGAAAATACCATAAACATTTTGATCTCTTTTTTGGGGGAGGGGTGTGCCAAAAATCACTTCTTTAATTCCATTGTTTTTGTTTTTGTTTTTTACTTTAGGCGGCAACCTGACACTTTCCCAGGTTGAAATGCTGGTATTAAAAGGTTTGCCTTAAAGTTCGCTCCTTCTTTTTCTAAACATTGGTGCTTATGGTTTTCAGACACCATGTGACGCATTTAGAAGAATTCTAAGCTCTTCTCTTTGAGTTTGCTTTGTTATTAGCCGTGTGTTAAGTCCGATGATGCAGTGATGTATGTTGTCGTGTTGTTAGTAATCATTTTGTCTGTTACCAATTATTTTTGTTATTAGCAATTATTTTTGTTGTTAGCAATTATTTTGTTTCTGTGGAAAATCCCTGAGTGGGTCTCTCTCTTTCTCTCTGTCAAACTGTCTTCCCTTGTCTGTCTGTCTGTCTGTCTGTGTGTCTGTCTGTCTCTGAAAATTTCAGAGATGAGAGTAATTATTATCACCTTCTGATCCACAATGTATGTCATCACGATGTAGCTAGAGAGGAGCTAGCGTTGAAGTGACCCACTTTCCTGTCGGAGACCCTCCTATCAAAGATCGCAAACTCCCATTTTCCTTTCCCCTTGCCCCCAGGAGGTTAAAAAAGAGGCCCGGTCATCTACATCTTCATGGCTGCTACTGCTGACTTCCCCGCCTTCGAGTCCGTTGATGCCAGGATAGATTTTTTTGTGACATTTTTGAAGTGACGTCGTTCAATGTTGCCATAGCATCAGCGCCATTTATCCAAAATTTCAGTCAACTTCCCGGGGATATTGTTAATAGTGCTGATTGTCATTTTACTTCAAGCATGGAGATGCATCCGTCTTTTATTGGCAGTATTTGCTGTATACACTTTCAGTCTTAATTTTGAATATGCTTTGTCTGTTCCTGTTTTCTCACAATAAATATAGATTTATAAATTGAAGACTGTCGTTGCTACTAAAATAACACACACAATACTGCTATGTACTTGTATCACTGCTATGACTAAACAGTAAAAATGTTTGCACATTTCCTTTTTCCCCTTCACATTTGCCATTTGCTTCTGCTTTGACGATTAGAACAAATTTTCTATTCAGACATGCATAGATTTTGGAGGAAAAGTCTACCGAAGCAATCATGAATATTATTAATATCTAACAATGAAAAATTGCTGATCACCACTTCTCATCAAGATGTTTGCGATTACCAAAGGGACGATATATTTTCATGGGTTTCATGTCCACTCATTGACTTTATAACTGTGTTTCGGTGCACGCGATATTTTATTCAACAGAGAATAGCGAGAGCGAGACAGGCGGGTTGGTATAGAGAAAAAAAAATACATGAATGATCGTGGAATGTGGATTTAATGTATGCGATGAAATTTGCGATCTGATTTTAACGAGCCATCACGTGTATACACATCAGAGAGTCACTGGCGCATTAGCGGAGCACGGTGGTATCTGATGATGGGCAAAGAGGTTCTACTGGGCGTCTGACAAAAAGGGCGTCGAACCGTGTGTGTGTGTGTGTGTGTGTGTGTGTGTGTGTGTGTGTGTGTGTGTGTGTGTGTGTGTGTGTGTGTGTGTGTGTGTGTGTGTGTGTACGTGTACGCGCGCGCGCGTGCTTACTGTGATAGGAAGATTTTGGGTGATCCAGAAATTTGTGATCCGTAAAATAAACTGCCCAGAACCAGGATTTTCAGGACAAGTCAGTATGACAGAAGAGGGTGTTTTACGTGTTTTCGGACGGCTTCAGCTTAGTAAGATGTACAGTCCGACCTCTATATACTCTCCGGATCTCTAATTATTATCCGAATGCGACCTTGGCGTGGTTATTTTTGTTCAATCTAATAATTACAGAGAAAGGAGGTATTTCAAACCAGAACAAAATTGCTACACAAACTAACATGAATTACATACGCATTATTCTCAACGTAGTTGACACATTTACATCTAAGTTTCGTCTAAATAACATACATTCAGACATTCGCTACCTCCAAATCACCTCAAAAACGTGAACCGAAAACTTTTTATTAAATCATGGCACGGTACAGGTGATCGTTCTTTGGCAGCTGCGTGTACTAGTATTAAATACTGAGTTTCCCATATCCGGCCAAATCCCTTATCCGGATTAGCGCCGGTCCCGACATGTCCGGATAGGAGAGGTCAGACTGTATAGTACAAGGGCTTCAAGATGAAATGTATAAAATTCCAATTCAATTATCGTTGGAATAGAAAGACACCAAGAAACATCACACTATCCAACTATCAACAAGATATAAGTCAAGTATTCATGTCAATGATAAGGCATGAATGTGATGTAATCTTTGAGGATGAGAATGCTATCTTCTACTATCCATCTATCTACAAACGTTATAAGATTGACTTCACTGATACTCATAAAAAGAAGACATTAAATGCTTGAGACCAGGAGGCGGCTTCTAGAAGATTAATGTGTTTGGACGCTTTGATATAATATGTGTGCCATGGTAAGATAACTATAATACACAGAAATGTTTCATTTTTCATCTGGCTTCGTTCAGTATGTGCGTATACTGATGTTCATTTGTATTTGGCGGTGATTTTTGTTTTGGTTTGATTTTATTTTTGTGTGTAAAATATCTGCCTACACTCTGAATGACCAACTGATATCATTTCGGTTCACGAACGATTCAAAAAGTCTTGATTAGCTCGCAAATCTTGTCTGCTCGGAGAGAAAGGCACTGCCATTAATTTGTCATGTAGCCAAAACACATGCGCTCAAACTATACAAGACTTGGTATATTAGCACTGTAAGTTATCTGTCGCTCGTCATGAAATATTTGCTTTGATTTTGGCCTGGCCTGGTTTGTTGGCTGGTCCCGAGGACGATGAGAGTAATGAACTGATTCTCCGGGCTTTGATTGGTTGGTTCGTCAGCACACACCATATAGTATGGCTTCCACTGATGAACCCGTCGACAATTTGCAGGAGGGCTGCTTTGCTGCGTATGCTCTTTCTGAAAGGGTAAGAGGATTGCGTGGGATGAAGTGGGCACATCTGATTCGTAAGCCATTAATCTGCCATAATGGAACAATAACAAATCTGAACGAGTAAATATTTTATATGTTCATGTATGTATGTACATATATATATATATATATATATATATATATATATATATATGTATATATATATATTTATATGTATATGAATACATATTATTTTGCCATGTTCATATAACTTTTTTTATAGGTGAGAGAAATACATGTATATGTTACATGTTTTATTATTATTGACACTCGTCCCACTGTATATACGTCGGAAAAATTAATAATCATGAATGAGTCTCCGAAATTTCTTGTGTAGCTGTTCAAGTCCCTTCTTCTTTGGTTTGTCTTAGTTTGTGTTTTCTATAATAATAATTGATGTTCTGCAGGTAGATCTGACGAAGTTGAATTGAACTGAAGTTATTGCATTTTTATTCAAAACTCTCTGTCAAAATCCTGCCACCTTTGAAATCTATTTCAGGAAACGAAACTAGCTGGCTATGTTTATTTCGTAATAATGTCGGCGCAAGATGTATGAGAGGCAAACTAGGTAATGACTTAGCAAAGCTGAAAGGATACCGCTTCTTTTTTTGTTGCTTGTGTGTAAAGGGAAAGTGATGTTCATTGCCCAGCGTGATTTCTTTCTACTTTCACTGGCTCGCCTCTGTTGACGGAGTTATCGTCTAATTAAACTCTCATAATTGAGCGATGAAATGCTTCCCCGCTATTTTCTTGCACCCAACTGCGTTCAGCTGATACGTGTGTGTGCGTGTGTGTGTGCGTGTGTGTGTTTGTGTGTGTGTTCCAGATGAGAAAGGCGCTCCGCGCTCCACGCTCCAGTCGACGTCATTGTTGTCAAGCTACGGCGGGAAAAAGTGGCGTCGTCTGCCACCGAGTCTGCGCAGAAGTGACGTCTGTGGCCCTGGTAGCCAACTCGCTTGTTGGCGGAGCGGCATCTCTCCACCAACGCTACGGATAATTCGGCGCGGATATCACCCCATCACTAGAAATCTTGCCTGCCGTATAGAGACTTGCTGGTTTTTTCTTCTCTTCACTCTGCCTTATGGATATATGGATATATAATCAATATTGGAATTACTCATCCTCAGGAACAAATTCGCGGGATTTGAAGCCAATCTTTTTAGCTTACTTCGTCGCCTTTTCCCCGCTCCTCGGTTTTCTTTTCTCTTTTTTTCAGATGATTTCCGTGAAAGTATGTCTGTTTTACGCGGGAAAAGTTTGTGACAGGGCGTGAATCATGCGAACCCCAGTCATAAGGCACAATAGGAGATCGTCTGTGGCAAGTACGTGGGAATATGCGAATGGCGGGAATCTGTTGGAAGGGCGTTCGACGGGGGAAAGTGAATGTAAGTTGATGAAAATCATGTTTTCCCGTTTTTGTTCTGTCTTCTGTTTTTTGTCTTTGGGAAACATCGTTCATCTAATGCTTTAATTGCACATCCTGGATTCATATATTATAGCAAAAGTATTCTTTTTCTTCTGTTGCCCAATCCTTTATAGAGTGTACCGTTCCGTTCCGTCAATTATTCAGTTCAATGATCGTTCAAACAATGGCTTCGGTACGGCCCGTTCAATCACCGCGTTAGAATTCGTTTGATGTTCCAGTCTTCCTCCGGGGTGCATAAAAAGGGCGATACAACGACCTCGTAGATATATAAGTGTTTTCATTGTCCTTATTTCTTTCTATCTCGTACATTCGTTGCCCCAGATGATGAAAGCATACATATATAACTGTAATAGTGTAATATAAGATCTTTAGATTGTTAGGGCATGTTTTGACAGGTCAAAGAAATTTATGTGTAATCTCTTTATAATCAACTTGAAAATAATTTCAGTCACTGCTGGTTCGATTCAGAACTCAGTCTACTTTTCCCACTAACCTCAACCAGCAATTTGAATAGAGCAGAACTTAGTTACATGTGGTGACCGATGTCCCTAATTCGATCGTGCGTGTGGGAATGTTTGATAGGGCGTTTGGATGAAAGGAATTGTTGCCTGTCGCAAGATTCTCAATGTGATGGTGATTGACAGTAGTGGTTGAATTCATTTTGAAGTACAGATAGCAGATGACATGACTCCGATAAAGTATCTCAAATCTCTGAGACCTAAGTGATGATGAGTTTTACGCAATATGATGTCAACTCGATTCATGCCTCCGATATCCACCCAACAAACTTCACTTTTCTGCAGTTGCTGTTAGGCCTGATTGTCTCACTGCTCCGGAAAGGGGGGGGGGCTCCATGGGGTTAACTGTATTCATTAATGCTAGTGCTTTCGAGTCGTTTCGCGTTCCCGTTCTCCCATTTTTTATTTCGCAATCGTAAAAAACTTGTTTAACTCTCCTGTTTAACGAGCGACGCACGCAGTTAAACAGGATCACCTGACGCCACATTTTGGTGATGAGGACTTTGGGAAGACGAGAGAAGAGCTGAGGGAAGGGGTAACGGAGGAAGGTGGAGGACAGGGGCGGGAAGATGTACGAAGAATCACCAGTAATGAATCTTCCCCCCCCCCCCCACCTCTTTCGATCGCTATCTCTATCTCAACACACACACACACCGTGCACACATGGCAGCGAAGTGGCTCAAGGTAAAGCGCATATATGTTTTGTTTTTGTTTTTTCAATTGAATGGTTACGACGAGGGCGCGGGTTCGAATCCTAGCAAGACTTGCTGAGTAATGTTGTGTGCTATCATGCCGTCTCCTCTATCACGTCTATTAGAGGCAAGGTATTCTGTCCGTGTAATAGGGAGTCGCAACTCGTGGACGTGAAAGATTTCGCTTCATGCATTCATTGCAAAGAGCAAAGTTTATAACTCGGCAAAATGGTCCCCCTCCATATACTCACAACTGACTCCATGGAAGACCAGGTCGTATACACAGCTAAATATGGGCTATCCAGCCATCTTGTCGGATGGAAAGTAAAAACAAACAAACTTACACACACACACACACATACACACACCTAAATACCTCAGGAAAAAAAAACACTCCATCCGTCCCTCAATCTGGTACAACACGCAGCACTGATGCTAGAGTGCTTGCCCTGACTTCTGAACGTTCTGTCAGAATCCTTACACGAAATTCTCATTACCCTTCTTCCCGAACGCTTGTGCAGTTGTGTATGTTGCCAAATATAGGATTACTCCTGGAAATTGTGAAATTATCGGTGTTATTGTAGCTGAGGACTACAGTAGCCGTCAACGAAAAACCACGTTGTCAATACTCGAATAGCTTGCTCTCACTTTATGATATGGACGTCTCAACTTCGAAGATTTGAATTCCCCCTCGAAACACAATCGAACACTCCAACTAAACGCAGATGTTAACAAAATGATAATTGTGATATTTGCGCGACTTCTCCCAATCCCTATCCCGCTCATTGTACCTGATCGTGGGAGGTAATCGCCAACTCCCTCGCAAATAAGAAGAAATATATAACAGGAAGAAAATATTGAAGTTTTAGTCTAATCTTTTGAGATATGTACACTTTCGTATTCCACCTTTCGAAGCCTTTTGCACAGTAAAGAAAAAAAAGGGTAAATGTCACGCATTAGAAAGGGAAAAGAAGCTCCTTTCCATTCGCAGTTTTCGACAATGTCTCATATCTCCCGTCCTAAAGAGCATTCTATGAATGTTATTACGCTGAAGAACAGATTGACTTCGGATTACTTGAAATACGAATATCACACAATAACAATCATAATCGCAATGAACAGACAAAATAATGATAATGATAGTGTGTGGGTTGTCACCTTGTATTGATAGAAAAAAAAAAAGAGGGAAGTGTTTCGGTATTTCAGCTCCCAAACGGCGATTCATGCATCTTGCAAAAAGGAACTGTACCTGCAAATTGCCATTGGCTGTTTTATCAACCGCGTACCTTTTACCTGGTGAGAAACTTGCCGGGTAGTATCAATGGGATTATGAGTAGGTTCCCCGTTCCCCCCCCCCCCTATTTTTTTTCTCTCTCTCTCTCGCTCGATATTATATTACTAAATTATATGTGTGGGCCTATCATATATATACATACATGCGTATATATACATATTCTTCTTTATAAGGACTGCGCGATATTTGTCTATTATCATATTAATTTCTTTCGATTAATTATTTGACTGATACGCAGAATCCGTTCTCTGTAGTTTGAATCTGCCTCCGGTATTATGTTTGGTGTAATGTGTCTTCATGATGCTCTATGCTGCAGTAGAACTTAAAGGGATGATACAGTATTGGTGGAGATGAGAATTGGGCTTTTAACTTTTCACGAGATACCAAGAAAACACTTATGAAATAGTACAGAGCATACCACTTTAAGAGGAATTCAAAGTTTATTTGATGAAAATCGGGTTTGGAATGACTGAAACAACCAAAACGAAAGTAAAACAAAGCAATCGTAATAAGAGGTGGGCCCTACACTTTATTAGAATCGCTCTTTTTTGGGATATCTCAGCCATTTCAAAATCAATTTTCATCAAATAAACGTTGAATTTCTCATGGAATTACATGCTCTTTCATATTTCATAAGAGGTTTCTCATTATCTCACCAAAAATGTAAGAAACCTGAAATTAGGTCTCAACCAAAATTATACGATCCCTTTAAATGATGAAGTGTGATTTTACATTATATATCTATATATATATATATATATATATGCTGTTTATATTATATTATATTATATTATATTATATTATATCATATCATATCATATCATATCATATCATATCATATCATATCATAATATTTGGACAAAGCATCCTGCAAAGAAGCTATGTTACGGCTCTTGCATTTCCTGCTGTGCAAGAAAACATGAATTAATGAATATATACATAAGAATAATCGTTAAATTGACATGTACATGTTCTTTTCTCATTCTCACTTTCCATGTGTCCAGACGACCCATTTCCTTCACGCGGGAATTAATTTGCCTTGGAGCAGTCATTTGCTTCGTACATGTCGACATATTATTTATGTGACATTTCAACGACTTTGCCATATTCTCTCTACGTCAATTAGACTAAGGAGCGAAATGTTACAAGTTTCTCTATTTCTATCCATCCATATTTTTTCTCTCACTCTCTTTCTCTTCCTCGTACCCCTCTTTTTCTCTCTCAATCTATATCCTCACTTGGCTGTTTATCGGCGAGTTTAACTTGTTTGACTTTATTTCCTTCCAATGCTTTCTGTAGAGTAAGTCTTTTATAAATTTACTTTTATGTTGTCATGACTACCAAAACTTTGTAATGATTTTGTAATAGTTTAAGTTTACTTACGCCGTGTAATTGATGCTAAATCTTGATGAACACTTTTATATTTTCACTCCGTATGATTAGTATTCCAATCGTGTTGAAAGTCTATTCCATAATGCAGGGCTCCACACTAACTTTTATTTTTGGTGGCCCAAAGGCATACATCCGACCTTTTTTGGTGGCCCGATCAGGCCACCAAATACTTCATTTCTGAAATTTTGGTGGCCCGACGTGCGTTTTTGGTGGCCCCGGGCCACCGGGCCACCGTTAGTGTCGAGTCCTGCATAATGGAAGTTTAAACAATAAGATTATTATTTTAACAATGAGGAAAGTTATATGATAATTTTACTTCTGAGTACGCCATTGATTACTTCTTATTCGGTTGCTAAAAGACTTTACCCCCTGGTAAGAAATTGCAATATCAAAATAAGGCAAAACACTCCTCCCATCCAAATTGGATGCGGATAGCAGCAATGTCACAATCTGAAAGCTTGTTCACGAATGTTTGCAGATTCTGCGAATACTCGCCCTAGAGGAATTCAGCCATGACAACGCTATAGAGTAACCCACGACGTGTGAAAAGCTTAATCGAAATGGCAAAACAGAGCGCAGCAAACGAATTAAGTGTAGCAGGTTATTGTTATTATTAACAGGGTGACATAAACTGGTTGCGCTGAAATGGTTCATGCATTTAAATGATTTAGTAATGAACTGTTCCATATTTGGGAAAGGTGAATTAGAGGTATCAAAAGACTCGTTTGTAAACGATTTACGCTTCTGATCAGGTATAATCATACTGCGAATAACACTGTACACGTTAGAAATCGAACGTAGCAAATTCAGCGCTCCTCCCTCACTGCAAGGCGCTGCGTCCACGCAATGCTATTTCGGTACCAGCTGAGGCCAGCCGGTGATCCATGGGCTGACAAAACTCGTGCCCCGCCGGACCCCCTGCCGTCCACCTGGCTCCCATCGGAGAACGGACTCATGTGCTGGTCGTTTATCGTCCGAGATGAGGAAAAGGGATGGACGGGAAGGAGGAATGGGGGGGGGGGTGGCTGGGTCGCGGTGAGAGGGAGATGGAAGATCTAAGTTGAGAAATGAGTGCTGGTATATGGAGAACGAAACGTGGTCATCTTCGAAGATAATTTCACCGTTCAATTTCTACGGTGGAACTGATGCAAATGTTGCGCAATTATTACTTTAACCACTATTTGCTTGATGTTGTACTCCTGTCCAGCGGTTACTGCGACTATTTATGTCTGCTAAAACTCAACTCTCATGCAACTTCTATCACCGCTACCTTTACGAGCTTAATTATATGCATTGCCTTATCTTAACTCCTACTCTTCCTGGTATTACAACATTTTACCTATCAGTATGTTTATTCCCGTTAAATGTGTTATTTCCGCTCTCCGCTACCAATACTACTATAAACACTACCGACACCTTGTTTCTTCCTTTCTACTCCTTCTGCTCCATGCATATTATTTGTTAGTCTACTATCTCTGCTAACATTGCAGCTACAACAGCTGCGGGCATCTCACAATCGGCGGTTTGAATCACTTGTATTTCTTCTTTATCTTCTCTTGCCACTCTACGGCCTTGACATTGCTTCGTTATTGATATGAATCAACGTTTAAGTCTTTGATTCTTCACTCGCTATCTGATGAAGATCTGGACTTACCAGGTTGCATCTGCCTTCACGCTCGTCTAAGTCCATACCTTGATGTGATACGTGTGAAAAGTGCGTGAAGTACAGTGAACTTTCTCCACATGATATAATGTCCAGTGAAGATTGAAGCCAGTCCCATTTGTTCAAGGGGGGGGGGGGAACTCATCTTACGGCAAACCATCTTTCATACCGGGGTGTCGGGAGAGCCTCGCGATAACCTCTACCTCGCACCTGCCGTCATCTATGTCAGCTTTAAAATGGTTGTTCGGAGAGTTCTGTGCGACGCAAGGCGTAGTTGTTAACTTGCCATGCAGGAAATCAAATGTCGGAGATATTCGAGGCAAAATGCTAGACCAGACTTGTTTTAAAAATATTTTAAAATCCAAGGCATGAAATACGGTTAGTGGCGAGAGTAAGCACACAATGTATTGCCAGTTAAATGGCATGACATACTTCAGCAAAGGTGTAGCGAGGCTATAAGAGAGGTACACCTACTGCCAGAAATACTAACGCAGCTTTGTCGTGTGGATACCATTGCACATTCTACCACTTTCAAAAGGAACATCGGTCCATGGATCTACATAGATGATGTACATGGATCTACTCAAAGGATCACATTTAAAAAGACCAATGCTGTTCTAAGATGCAATCTGATTTTCTCTGTATTGACAGCAAAGCAAAATGTGCCGAGTCCTCTTTACTATCTTCTTCTTTTTTTTTATGTACAGAAAAGCTTGCCGTAGTTATACCAGATGGCATGGACATCATAAAGACAAAAAAAAAAACACCTAGCTTTCCACCTTTGCATTAATGGTCTATGGTCCTACTTGGAAAACCTATTGACTTGACGAAATTGAAATGATACAGCATTTTATAAAGGCACGTGATGTAGCGGCGAAATGGTGAGGTGCCGGTTAGAGCAGTGTGATGTGTTTGTACTTTCACAAACTTCACGTCTCACTGAGAACAGAAGATTGCGGTGCAGCGAATTTCACACACGAAAAGAAAAGTGTCCTCTGCCCCAGCTGTACACAAGGTCGTGAAAATGCGATTACACACATTACTAACCACTATGGCGTTTCTTCACTGTATTGCAGTACACCATGACGCTATGCTGTGCTTGACCGACTGCGCGATACCACGTAAAGTAAAGAGGTCATTCAAGGGGATGAATGCCACCCCTATGGAGTATAACACTATGAGTACATGTCTACTATGCCAACCTATGGGAGCAGGTATGGACAGCACAGAGGGAATTCAGTAATATTTTTGAGCTGACCTTAAATCTTTAGTCATGTTATCCTGTTCCAAAACTTGCTATCCATGATGTTGCTTGAAATAAACGTCGAAACTAACTCCATATTGATACATACATCTTATGTAAGGCTCGGATCTGTTTTTTTTTTTTTTTTGTTCCTCTTTAATTATTGTTCGCCGTTCAATTCAATGTCAGGAACAGTGAAGGTAGCGTTTCATTGCTTGCGTAAATCATGCGTAACATTGCTAATAGATAAGAGACAAACTATGAATACACACAATGGATTCGTTAGCACAGTTTGAAAAGCGTATTGTCCTTACTCATTTACTGAAATTTTTGCCTATCTTCACAATTCTGCAACATTTTGTTGCAAGAGTCTCTCCAGGACAGCGTCCTCGCTTTTGGGAGAGTACTCATTCAAGGTACTCATTCATTCAAGTTCATCTACGACACCCATTTCAGACTGCACAAGGAGCGCACATGCCAACGCAGATTTAGCTGTTTACATCAAACCATCCTTGACATATGCTTGGGAACAGACATTCAGCTGTACCACATTTTCCTTTACAAGGTACTCAGACTGTTTGTTTTTGATGATACATAATACTCATATCATTGTTGATGCATGAAAAGATGGTTTATCAAAATGCGAAGTTTACGCCTGTATCTAACTCCATTTTAAACTTGTGCGTTGAAGTCGCCATATTAAGTGTTCTGTTAGAGCACTTCCTAGCTTCTCCAACAGTCAGTGATCGGTATGGAAGAGAATGACCGGTCGTTCGGAAGATCTTTAATTATCAAAACTCGAGTTAAGTGGATATCTCGTTCGCTGTGAGACTAGGTGGCGGTTTGGAGGCGACTCGAGTCTCGCTGATTGCGAAGACATCACCGCGATGTCTTCTGGAGACTAGCCAATTTCTGCGGGGAATCACGAGAGAATCGAACAGATTCGATTTGGTCGGAAACTTTTTCCAGTCTCCAGCTGGTCACGGAGACGTCTCCGCAACGTCTCCATAGTTGCGGCCACATCGCGGAGACTAATTTTGACCGCGACTTCTCGGAGACGTGTCCGCGACATTGCGGAGACCTATGGCGATTTACAGACGACGATGTAGACACGTCGCTGAGACGTCTCCACAACGGAGAAGACGTCTAGGAGACGTCGCATCCACGTCCCCGCGACTTCCGGACGAAGAAGTTGTCACCTTGTTTGGAGACGTCTCGGATGCCGCTCTGGACACGCCTAGTTGGTGAGAGCGCATGCCAGTTTTTGGTCTTTCTAGTCGCACGAGTCGCGGCGAAGCGACGTCCCTTCCAGTATGACAGGTCATTCAGAGCGGACCAACTACTATACAATCCTGTCTCCATGAATATGCATTACCTGTGTGTCGTTCACGTGTGATTCATGAGACTGCTGAATTTCAATTAAAAAAATCGTGAAGTGGACAGAGTGTCGGTGTAAATTTTTTGCATAGATAGTTCTAGAACTTTGGCTCGTTGGGTTTTAGAATGGATGTTTTAGGTACACTTTCATGGTTTAGGTGGCTGGTGGTGAAAAATAGCGAGGACGTTTACCCCTTTTTTTTGGCTACAACAGCTAGCACTGCAAATGTTCTGTACTTTTGCAGAAGTCGTGTGAATGACCTCAGCCGAATAAAGGCATGTTCGCCTGATGGTTAAAACGTACTGCTAAGATGGGGTGATGGATGTACTGGTCTATGGATTCACGTCATCGCACTCATGAAAACTGATCTATTACAAACAGCAACGTTGTTCTTTATGGACGTGCCCGTTAGTGGTGTCGTCTACAAAATCAACCCAAGAAAGACTATCTGAAACAATTACCACGTCTATATCAGCTGACATTCGTCAATTGATGAAGCGTGCTGTTGTTTTCAGAAGTCACTGGAATAGGCATGATAGGACTCGACTGGTTCTATATGAATTGGACACGTTATCATATCTATTGAGGGGGCGCCATTTATAGATTTCAAATGAACGCATCGCGGTGTTACAAACAAGTACCTACAGAGTGGGCTGGTTAACTCCCTTATTTCAGGGAGGATTGTATGTCTGCACAGTCTGTAAATAACAGTAGATATTTTACAAAAAAAAAAAAAATGTTTTTAAGTTCATTAGCAGCAGGAAGAAACAAATGGAAGAGTGTAGAAATCACAAGCAATATTTCAAGAAAAGTGAAACATGTAGATCGGTTTATATGATAGCCACCATCTTAAAGGACAAGTTCACCTTCATAAACATAAGGATTGAGAGAATGCAGCAATATTAGTAGAACACATCAGTGAAAGTTTGAGGAAAATTGGACAATCGATGCAAAAGTTATGAATTTTTAAAATTTTTGTGTTGGAACCGCTGGATGAGGAGACTACTACAGCTTGTGAGTCATATGCGTACAACAGTATAAAGAAAATGTAAAGAAAATTCAACATATTTTCACTTTTTTCGCATAATACAAGAGCACTTGACTTGCCTCTTTCTAAAGGCAGGGGGAATGATATTACCCCTAACATATGTCGGTAACGAGTCAAGGGAATGTGTACTTTTTTCAAAAGATGAAATTTTGTGAAATTCTCTTTATATTTTCCTTATATTGTTGTACGCATGTGACATCTAAGTTATTCATACAATGCAGTAGTCTTCTCATCCAGTGGTTACTGCATTAAAACTTCAAAAATTCATAACTTTTGAACGGATTGTCCGACTTTCCTCAAACTTTCAATGATGTGTTCTGCTAATATTGCTACATTCTCTCAATCCTTATGTTTATGAAGGTGAACTTGTCCTTTAAGCGTATCTTGAAGGAATTGCCTGCCTTATTTGGTAGTGTTTGATATGTAAAGACGGAAATGGCTGTATGAATCATAAATGCTGTTTGGAGGTTCTAAAGTGTTATAATGATTTACTGATACAGTGGCGGATCCAAAGGGGGGGGGGGCACCGGGTGAGCGACCCTCTTTATTTTCGGTTAAAACAAAAGAAATAAAAAGAAAAAATGGGGTGCGTGCACCCACTTTAATTTTGCAAAGGCGCCTCCCTTTACGGAATTCCTGGATCCTCCCCTGTGATATACATTTAACTTTCACTCCATGATTTACGCCATGCAGAATAAATGATGTGTCTACATAGAGACTCGAAATTAGTGTATATTTGCAATAATGTATATAATGCTGCGGACAGTGGTATGACGTAATTCCTTTCACTGCTGGTTGTTGTTGTTTTGTAAAGTCTTATTACACTTCATAGACCTTATATCATTATTAAGTTGTACGTGGTGCAAAGCCCAATGATTTTGTCATGATTCAAGTTTCAAAGATAATTCATTGTCATGTTTTATATATATATATATATATATATATATATATATATATATATATATATATTGTTTGTGTATGATGATGCTGATACTCGTAACAGCCGGCTTCATACGACATCTTTTGTCATCTACATTGTCTCGACTATATATATATATATATATATATATATATAAATGACGTAGTGCCTTTTGCTTCAGGGAGGATATATTACAGTGTGCACGGCTATTAGTGAAAATTGTCCACCACGCCATCGCTAAGAAAGTTTACAATATTATTTCGACAGGAAATTTATGCCTAGGAGTTCTCTGTTGAGTGAATATCATGGCAGACATGTCCCAAATAGATTTAAAGTGGAGGATTTTACAGCGTGCCAGAAACCATAAAATTGCGCCCCTTTCTCCCGGGCTCTTAAAAGCGTTAAAAGGGATACGCATATTATAGGCTTCTTTTTTGCTTTTTCTTTGTTTGTTAATTTTCTTAGGGGACAAGGGGTATTTAGAGCATTCCGCCAAGATGGTACAGAGTAAGCGAGATTGCTGTGGCTTTATTCCACCAATCACAGCTTTCCAACACGTGACCACGTGTTTGACAGTATTCCAGCCCATCTCACGTCGGGTCTCACCTCGCCTCCTTCCTCGCTCTGACTCAAGAAAACATATGGATCTGCTGCTGGCGGTTAATTCGCCTCCAATTACACCCATTAAGTGTTCAAGGGTTCGACTCGGCCGGCGAGCAGATTTTGCGTGAAATTCGCTGGACCTTCAAACCCCCCTCATCTAATTGTGCCCGGTAAATGGCATTAGAGATCTCCAAACATTTCACGAGTCAATCATGCGGCCATGTATAAACCCTCTGCACAGACTGCTTTTCATTTTCACAGGATGTCTTGGGATAAAAACTTTGATAAACGCCATTGAAAGCTTCATATACCTCATAGATATCAGAAAGCGGGATACTCTGTGTCGCTACCTCAATTTTGGCACGGTTGCCTGATTAATAAATTCGTGACATGCTTGCACATTTTGGTTGGTAAAAGAATACTCACGTCTTGTTTAGTTTCCTTCTTCGTGGGCAATACTTTTTTAGTACGTCTTATTGTAAATCAATGTCAGTGGTTATAATGTAGTACTCTGATTAGCAGATATCGTCATAAGGTCAGACGTGAGTTGATTTCGTGGTTTCCAAATCGGGTAGGCTGTAAGTTTTCCTTAACTAGGTTTGTTGCAGAGATTTTCACTGTAAGAAGGTGCTGATTGGAGTCTATTCACAACACCGGACACAGGAGCAGGTGACTCGTGAAAACTGGATCGATCGCCAGGAGTCAGAGAACAAGAATTTTACACAGTTAACCTTTCTGGTAAATACCACGCTCCGTAACGCTCTCTGATTTATGACAGTTTCAAAAGGTTGTCAACTCGCGTTTGCACAACGAACACACACACCGGCTGCTGTCAAACTCACCGCACTGACGTATAAATAGAAAGTGACATTGTGTGTGTGCGTGAGTGTTGTGTGTGTGGTGTGAGTGCGTAGTTATTTGTGTGTGTTTGTGGTGTGTGTATGTGTGTTTGTGGTGTGTGTGTGTGTGTGTGTGTATGTGCGTGCGTGCGTATGTGCCTTGACTCAGATATTTGTGGTGCCACGTGAAAAAAGCAAGGCAGTTGCTACGCAGAGAAGAATGGGCGCAAATCAAACCTGACATATCGATGCTAATGACCATCAACCATGTCCCTTGACATGGCGAACAACGTTCGTTGACAGCAATAACATTATGTCTGCGTTTTCTATCTACTGGCAGTTTCAGGTCACAGAGCTCATTATTTCGAATAGAATGGTCCTACGTTGCCATACCAAACTCAGTGAAAAGCTGTGTAATAACACAGACTACTTGTATCCGTCACGCGGTCTGGGGTTCGAATTTCCTCGCTGCGCTGGTGGTGCCCGTATGTAGGCAAGATATTTTATCTTCACTGTCCACTCCTTGAAAGAGTACTAAAAACCGTCAGTCCTGTGGAATGCTTACAAACATTAGTTTTTCCTTTATAACAGCCACCTATAGCAAGTATAGAAATGAATCCATCATTCAGTTCGTATTCAGTTCATACTTCAAGAACTTCACTTCTTACATTGGTATCCCTGTCACCCCGCGGTAATCTACTGATACTAGGTCCTAATCCCTAAATGCTTTTTGTTGTGGATTAGCTAATCTTCATGCTGTACAGAGAAACATAAAATCATCGTATTATATTAAGAATTATCGCTAAAGTGTTTTTTCAATCGCTAGTGTGTCCCAGGGTAGTGTGTACAAGACTAAAATAATGTTCGCTCAGTTCATATCTTCCAAAGATCCTTCTAAGAAGTGTGTACAGTGATTAGTTGACGTCAGTACCGACGTCATCATCAAATTCCACAAAAAGTCCCCACCCCCCCCCCAAAAAAAAAAAAAGTAATATGAGGTTTTATTGCATTCTGAAGAGTAAAGGGCCTTAGCGAGTATATGATGTTCATTTGAAATTCTACTTTCTTATTACAGGGAGGTTTTATTCACAAACAAGGTCATTTTAGTATGTTTCATATGAGGAGAATTTTAAGGTGAAACATAGCTCTCAAAAGGACTCAAAATATCACCCTCCACCATTTGGAATTTCCTTGCAGTATATTGAAAGGGTCTACCAAGAAACTTGTCTGACTGGCGAAACTTGTATATTGAGTTGTTTTGGGGTATTTTCAGATTTAAAAAAAGAAAGAAATAACATAATTTCGATCGTAGTGTAGGACTTTTATTCTTGAACAGCCCTCCCAGTTCAGTAGTGGGTAGAACGTTACCTGATGATCGATCATGCCCTAGCAATTGTATTTCCCAACAAGCTATATTCAATCTCTCGCGGGGATGGATATTGCTACGATTTGTTGCTTATCAATAATTAATTCGTAGCAACCGCTATGTCAGATATCTTCTCAGATACTATGCTGTCTATGCCCCTTTTAGGGCTAATATTTCCCATTTTCGTCGTTACCCAACTGATATCGTGTTATCAAAGCGTTATTTCGCACGGTTCTTACGAATATGTGTCCATTTTTTAGCCAAACTCGACAGTTTTGAATCGACGTAAGGAAACTAGGTTTCACCTTTAACCGTGCGGGCAACGCTCGGCAGAATCTACGTCAATGGGTATGCTTCGAATCTTCTGACAGCACAAAGCTCCAAGGGGGTTCCAAGATAAAGAGAATGTCAGCGTGCCATGTACCTATAAAGGAACACAATACATCAGGGATGCCAAATTCAAATTCTTTTTTATGAGTGAGATTTTCATGACTCAACGTCTCGGCGCGCGCATGTGCGCGCGAGCGAGGATGTGGGAGGGGTTAGTAAGGAGCTTTTTCAATTTTTAGCTCTTAATGGTGCGATCAGGTGCATACTTAAGTGACAATTTTTTACTTATTTTGAAAGACAAAGGGGAAATATACCTTTAATTGCAACTATCGCTTTAATCCTTTGAGCTATGCTCATTATTAATAGGCCCAAGTTGCAGATTTCACCCAATGCGTGGGAAAAATGGGTGCCATGCGTGAGATCGTGAGACGGACCCTAAATGCTTGAGCGTGTGAGACTTGGTGGCTCTGAATACATGTGTATGAGCTGTGTGCATTTGGGCCATGTATGTTTGTGTGTATTGTTGATGATGATGATGTTTTGTTGTTGCCGTTGTTGTTGATTTACGAAAAGATGAAAGCCTTAATCTGACAATGAGGTAGTTTCAAATGACTCCACAAGGACATAGAGGGTTAAAGGTTTTCAATGGCCTAACGAATGTAGAGTGCAGAGTCCCCGAAACGAAGTAAGAGAATAATTTCCGATACCAACTTTCTCAGGAGAAAAAAAAAAAGTTGTTTTGACTACAATCGGGATTTTTTTTTTTTGCAATACTTATTCAATTTTAAATACAACCACGGTTTTGAAATAGAGCGAAGAAAAACACCAGGTACTTACTGCATAAGTACTTTTCACCGAAGGTCTACTGTGCGAAGCCTTTACGGAAAATTAGGAATCTCGTAGGAAAAGGGTTAATGAGCATACTTGTCACGACATCAATCTTTGGAAGAAGTTAATAGGCGTCTTTTGCATCATTAGACACTCTTCTTGTGTTTGCTCAAAACGCCAAGGTTATGCAACTGAAAGTGGTTCATCGAGGTTTCCTAATTGAAATGCAAACAAGTTTCTCTCTTTTTTTTTTTCTTAAACGAAAATGTACACAAAGAATGATTACAACTTTAGTCTTAAGCGTTTAGAAGAATTGCTCGTGAAGTATTTCCACTAATTACGTCTAGCATGAATATTCCTCGCTAGTATAGATATACCCCCGAACGTTACTTTCCGCTGATCAGTGTGACCACAGGCTGATAAGGTGCGCGGATGCCAGTTTCACTGACAAAAATGTGGAAATGACGTCGGGCGAACCCTAGTCAACCACATGCCTATATTTGAATCACTGGAATACCTTGTTTCTTTCGAGAGTAATTGATGCCGCGAGCAGTAATTCGTGTCGTTTTAGATTCATATAATGTTACGAGAATATCACATCCTATAAAGCCACAAAATTTGAGCGGTATAGCGATGGCGAAAGTTTCCGTGCACAGTTAAAGTAGCTTGTTGCAATCTTCAGATACATGTATTCGGATATGCGGCAAGATTTTCTTTGACCTGGGCATCAGGATAAAGCGTACTTTTTGGAAATCTCGAGCGCCGATGGCGAATCTATTCTTCTCTCGTCATTTCTTACATGAGAACAAATATTGAACGAAAGAAGAGACGGGTTAAACGATACGACGCCTCTACCAAACAGGTTGGTGATCTTTAAGGCACAGAAAGCGAAAGGCCAAAGTAAGATGATGCATCTTTTTTTCCAGGATCTCATCTGTTTAAGACTTGTCAACGTTCTCCGCTAGTCGTTAAAACGTGTGGAGCCACGTGAAAGAAAGCTGCAAACCATGAAACGACGTGATCATTTTCAAGGTGAGATCATCAGCTAGTTACCATGTCGGTGCGACTCTCACTTCTTGCTCGAGCTTTCTAGTGGTATCAAATACTGTAATATTACTTGGATTCTTTTATTTCCAATTTCTCTCACACAATCAATTCCATAGATTCGTGAGCCGAGGTACTGCATATTCTGCGTGTGTCCAACAAGTCTATATTTACAATAGATGCACCGTTGACACTGAGGTTGACAAACAATACAAATGATAATGTGGTAAACAATTCCCAAATGTAATGACAAATATGGTTAGTAACTAGTAATTATATATAATTCATAAAGGGAAGTATTATGTGGTGCTCTTTCCACTCCTAGAGTACATTTTGATTTTGAGACTTATCGATCAAGTGCCTTTGTTAATTACATACGAGATGATTCAATGTTGCCGCTACAGTATATGAACGAAATTCGCCATTTTCGTTTGAGACAAATAGGCAAGGTTTAAAAGCACTTTTTGAAATGTTTCAAATCCAAATGCTTCTCTGTATGATCTTGGTAGAGATATCCAGATCACAGATGTTGACAGGGCTCTGATTAGTTATGTTTGCAAGGATAACTTGAAACCATTCCTTTTTGCTGCCATCAATCAAAACATTTTGAATTGCATCATCGAAGCAATTGTCTTCAAAATTTGCTTGGTCGAAAATTAGCTGGCCAGCGTCAGCATTAAGAGATCGGTATGAACTACGTGTTCATTTAGGCCTTTAAAACGTGATGACATTGGGAACAACATTAAAAAAAAACGATCTACATTTAACGCATGAACGCCATAAACACGTTTGATGAGAAGGAGTAAGCATACCTACTCAAATCACTGTCTCCAATTACTCTTATTTTCCTCTTGAGCGTCGAGCTCATGCGCAAGAAAAAAAAAAGAAAGGGGGGGGGGTCACCAAAGCTTAAGCATGGCAATAACTGGACAAAGCCAGATGGCCGAATAATCATCAATGACCTCTTGAGTTATTCTATCATAACAAGATCTAACTCGTTACACCTTCTTATCCCAACATTGCAGCCTTGCAGGGCATTCTTTGAGTTTTAAGGAATTGATCAATCGAGAGTTCTGTTTGTGGATATTCTAACATCCATAGGTTGTTGAACTTGTTGACAACCAAAGAGTTAGAGCAAAAAGATAGAGACGGAGAAGCTATAGGCGTGCTGTATTTCATTGGCTCAGATACCTTACCAACTCGCGTGCCACTGACCTGCCTTTTTCTTTCTCTCATTTTCTTTTTTGTCCACGTCCATTCCAACCATTATTTGTTGTTGTTCTATTTTCGACAGCTACTCGTGGCGATGTATCATTGTCATTCAGGAACAAATGAAAAGACATAACAAAGCATAAAAAAAAACTTATCGCAGATTTCCCACTCGCTTAAGCTACCATTTGTAACTCCAAATTTACGACATCACCTCCGCTCCTGAACGGACTCATTACGAGGATATTTCTGCGCGGACACACCAACTCTTTTCGCCTGACTTGCATTATACTACGTATAGAGAGAACAAACGGCGCAAAATTCAAGGAATGCACGATATCTGACGCACGCTGTTGCTATGCCAACCGAATATGAAAAAACAACAACAACAAAAACAAAAACAACAATAACAGAAACTTCCAGGTTTAATAACAGGCGTCTGCATCGCCCGGGTGATAAGAACCGATGATGTTTTGTGCTTTGGGGTGGAAACAGTGAAAATATGCATGTGTGCAAAACTTAATAATTGCATTTGTGAATGGTTGCTTTACTTACAGTGATGCCGAAATGAAGTGAGCGTGGGGCAGCAAATCGTATCATGTGCGCTCAGAAAAAAAAAAAAGGAAGAAAAGGCGACGCTATTTTTATCCCAGAGTTTCTCACCGATAAGATATATGCAAAATGATATATTATTATCATATCACTTGGCAGAGGTTCTTTTTTTTTTTTTTTTTGTCTCCCACTATAATTGTGGAGAGTCGGTTCGAGTTTGGTGTCGCGGCTTTGAATACTGATGTTATACCACGCCCTCTAGAAAGGCGATCGCTTCACAAAGGCAATGCAGGTAGCGTAATATAACTCATAGACCTTGTAATACTCTTACAACAGCGAGAAAAGCCTCTAAGTACAACGACTGAGGCAAGTGTTAAAGGAGACCTCCGGATGATTTTCGGATTTTTAAATTTGAACAACTATAAATTAGTTATACTGAGGACAGACTTTCAGAATTTGTGATAATTGGGATGAAGAATGAGAGTATTTTCAAAATTTAGAACAAATTGCAATGAACAAGGATGATGACATGGCAGAGTCACCATAAGAATGCATGAGTTTGGGGCTCAAGGAAGTAGAACAAGAGAAGAAGGCATGCATAGATTATACACAGGTGAATTTGCAAGCAAGCGGTATTGTAATGGAATTACACTGCTACATTTCAGAAATATTATGTAAACCTCCTATGTCATCATCCTTGTTCAGTGTAATTTGTTTAAGGTTTTTCAAAGTATTTTTTCTCTGCTCAAGAACCACAATAGATTTCACAAATCTATACATGGAGCTGTTGATTTATGTACTACATGATGTGAAATTTTGAAAATCGTCTGGAATGTCACTTTAAGGTTAGTGAGGAAATATTCTGTCCCTTTAAGGTTAGTGAGGAAATATTCTAAAATGCACAGACGTTACAACTTGCATGTATCTGCGAGTACTGTCATGTTGCATGTTTTTTCTTCTTTTCGTTATTCATTCTTTCTCTATTTTCTCTCCTTCTCCCCTTCTCATATGCTTCCCTTTTCTCATTCTCCCCCTCCTTTTTCTTCTTCAGATGACATGACGAACCTTCTTAGAGGACAAGTTCACCTTCATAAACATAAGGATTGAGAGAATGCAGCAATATTAGTAGAACACATCAGTGAAAGTCAGAGAAAAAATTCAACATATTTTCACTCTTTTTTACATAATAAAAGAGCACTTGACTTGCCTCTTTCTAAAGGCAGTGGGAATACTATTACCCATAACATTATGACAGTAACGAGTCAAGGGAATAAGTATTTTTTTCAAAAGATGAAATTTTGTGAAATTCTCTTTATATTTTCCTTATATTGTTGTACTCATGTGACATCATACGCTGCAGTAGTCTTCTCATCCAACGATGACTGCACAAAAACTTCAAAAATTCATAATTTTTGAACGGATTGTCTGATTTTCCTCAAACTTTCAATGATGTGTTCTACTAATACTGCTACATTCTCTCAATCCTTATGTTTATGAAGGTGAACTTGTTCTTTAAATTCAGGCAATGAATAAGGCATATTTCAGAGTTTCTGGAATAGACACTTATAATGCGAGACTGTGTGTGCTAATGTCCCTGTAAAAAATAAATAAATAAATAAATAGATTTATAAAGAGTGTTGTCCACATTGGAATAAAGAAGTTACGTGATTGATGTTATTTATTTTTGCACAGCACTGGCATAAAGGACAGTTACACACACACATCGCGCCAGGCAGGTTCATTTAAGCAAGCGTCTTCATTCGCATTCGTTATTATTCATCTTTTCTTTCCTGCACCCTAAAGAAAAAAAAAATCACATCAGAAAGAGACAGACAGACAAACAAACAAACAAAATCATACAGAGAAAGAGAGAGAAAACTTATCGCCATCATGAGTTTAACTAGCAGGAAGGTGTCTTCTTCTTTCATTTATTCATCAACTTGATGTTTCCACCTCCTCTGCATATTACTGTCCGTCAACGTTTCTGCCCGTCTGCTTGCCTGGAGCTCGAAAGTAGAAGCTGTATATTATTTATTAGTATAGACCTCGATTGTGTCCCCTCGTAAGGTTTTTTCAACGAAAAAAAAAAGATGAGGTCATGTGTAAGCTGTGTTGATGACTGTGAAGCTCAGAGCTATGCATGAAAAATTCACATCACAAGGCGTCTTAGTGGTGCTTTGATACGGATTTGAGTGCAATATTCAAAATTAACTAAAATCCGACAGGGAGAGGCGTATCAGCCAAACAGAACCATAATCGGGTTGTCGACTTCTGTTTATTTTCTTCGTATCTCTCTTTGTTGTTACATATCAAGGAATGGTGTATCCCCCTTTATCTGCCTTATCACTATTTGAAAAGTGAAGAAACTGTACAAACATCACAGCTGTAGTTTTGCTCTTAATGTTATTTGTTTTTATTCATTTTTTATTTATGAATCGTGTTCCAATGGGAACTATTTCCGCAGAAAACGATTTCATCACGATAATCATTCACGCAAGATAATGGATGAATGAATGATATGCACTCCAACCCGAATAATGTTTAGGGTACGAGGGAAAAGAGAGTAGATTGTCCAGCGGAACTGGGTCAAACATGTAAGCATAATTATGATTTTGAAATTGCGTACTGGCAAAATGTACACACACTTACACACAAACACACATACACACAAAGCACTCATTGTCATATTTTGTATGTCTCGGTTCACCCGCCTGCTAGCGTACATCAGATTAAAACAAAATAGAGTTGTTGTTTTTGTGGTTTTGTTTTTTTTACATATTGGTAGTCGGGAAGCATTCTTGCAATATTCTGATGATTTGTCCGCCATTATGTGGAAAAGGGAAAAATAAAGGGAGACGCTCCCCTGCACTCAACTATTATTAACGGTAGCGATTGATGAAACTGGAGCGATCGGATGCTTACGGTATGTTCAGACCACGCCGCTCGACATAGGGGAGCTCCCGGAGCAAGAAAGGGGGCATGTTATGACCAATATCAGGGCGGAATTGAGATGCGATTAGCATCATATGATGGGGGAGGCTATTAACCACACTGCAATTTAGATATAGATCTGTGATGGAAAGGAGAGATATGACTGGAAGACTGAAGAGACGGGGAGGGGGGTGGGGGAGGGAATAAGTACTTGAACTGCAGTTCTTCAGTGAGGGCCGCCGGTAAAGAGACGTCATTACGATTGTCATGGCAAACAGGGCGGACGTATTTGAGATGATTTATCCCCTCCCCTACACAATACTTACGTTAATTCAAACTCACGCATGCAGTCATTCAGTATAAGATATCATGCAAACAAACACACACACACACACACACACACACGCACACACACAAATGCACACTTTCTTGAAGTTGAAAAATCGTAACACGCACATTGATGTCAAAAGAGATAATGAATTTGGGGACTTTTTTTCATCACACACCTTCCACATAACTACATTCGATGTAATATGCACCTGTACAAAATTATTCACCTTATATTTTTCCATTAATATTTATTTGATTTCTATAATTTCACGATTCACAGTGGTACATCCATAGCTTCAAACAGAAATCAAAGAATTTGCACCAGAGAGGTTTCGCAAAAATGAGTACACACTGCAGTCCCACGTCGGTTATAGAGGAAACAGAATTATAACTACAATCACGACAACTTATTGCGTGGGACATAGAGCATAGAGTTACAAGGGCATATCATACCCAAGAGACTGCAAATTTGAAAAGCTGTGTCATGCGAGGCTTTTGTATTGTTCAAAACTCTTCTCTTGATTTGACAACGATAAAAATAGCTTTGCCTGAGGGTTTAAATGCACAAACTTAAAGACACTTCGCCAATCATGTATCAGGTATACCCTAATCCTGCATGTATGTAAACAACCACGCGCAAAGGGTAGAATAAATATAGGATAAGTGTGATAAATCTAAAGATATTTATCAATTCTTATTTCAACTACCCTCACAAGACAACGTGAATATTGAGGTATACCAATCTAAGATCGAGCGGCATATTATGTGTCTCTTACAATGAGGACTGCATTTTTTTCTCTCTCTCTCTTTCTCTCTGATTGAAACTCATGGTCATCTTTCGATCCTTGATTAGAAGATTTTGGACTGATTCTTGTTACATAAAAATCATTAAAGAAAAGAAATATGAATACAAATTCTTAACCGTATGAGCTGCTATGCCAGCTGGACGTTCTCACACCGTTCTCACAATCCGTTCGGCTTCAGGTAACTAGTTCCGCGTTTTAGAAACATTGCTAAGACACGCTTTTCAGCGCCATTCGAAATCTCCTGCGCGTTTCGCAACCGCTGCAGCCTAGACCTTGTGAGGCGAGAAAGGACGAACCTTCAGAGAAGTTCGTTATCTACTTGAGGGCAAAAAGCACAGGTCTGTCTCGGTCTGCGAGCGAAGTGATAAAAAGTAGATATCGTAAGTGCAGTGACCATCGTCTCAGCGGGGAGGAATAGTGTAAGGAGACGTCATCGGAATCCACTGTAGAATTATTTGTAAAGACAGCGGACTAACGGAGGACAATGATTACATTTTCTTCGGGGTGCGAACGAATCTAATGGTTCTTACTACATGGGCTCTCCCACGGGTGGGATGAGGCGGGTGGGCCGCTTGGGAAACCACCGCAACAAGCAACGTGACTGTTGGTAGGAATTCGATGAAAGATCCGTCGTCTTCTTCCTGTCTTTTGCCCTCTTTTTTTTTTTCTTTATTTCTTTTCCTTCCTCGCTGGAAAAGCATCGTGTCTTCAAATTCAATTTCGCAAATTGCCGCGCTGCGTAAAGCCATTAGCGGCGGACTGGATGTTATTGTTCTAAGGTGTAAGGCCGCAGCCCGTACGGCCGTCTTTTCGCTAGTCTTTCCAGCAGACGTCAAATAAACTAACGGAAGTTTGTTTCCTTGCTTGTTTAAAGCATAAACACAAAAAGAAACTTTGATAAGAAAATTGTATAAATTCATGCTTCACCTTCACAAAATGTACAATTTTTTATTGATAACATGTTGTCAAAAAGATTATCATGACTACAATCTGTCTTATTAAATTATTTTTCTACTGCACTAACTGAGGAGTGATGATATAGTTAGGGGTAATAAGGGTTGTGGCTTTTCTATTAGGAGATTTCAGCAAAATGGAGACTTAAAGGCCTACTACTTTTGTATACCAACCATTTGGAGAATGGGAAGATGACGTCACCACGTCATTAAATTGCATAACGGAGGTTATCACTGCTACGGTAAAGCACGGAAAACTGAAATTCCTTGCAATTATTACGTTTTGACTCTTACATTTTGTCTCTAGTCTTGATGAAACATGGTTTACCAAAATAAATTTGCCCATGGTATGGCGTTGCATGTTCCCTTTAACCCTAGCCCTTACAGCACCTGACAAAGCCGAACTGATGCGAGATTCGGTTATAAGAAAGTCTCAAGAAAATCAAAGTTAAGATTATAGTCTCTTTGCAAATAGCTCTACACGTTGCGCAGAAGAAGAACAAGAAGAAAAAAGATGATTTATGTGTACCTTAAGAAGCGAGTATATTGAGATTTTTTTTTTATGGAAGGCCATTGAGACCATTATTTGTATCCACCCCAAAGAAATTGTACATTCTTAAAAGGGTAATTAGCGCACCGAACATTCCCCGCTGCCCGCATGCCCCTAGCTCGCCATGACAGCTCGCCAGGGCAATGGAATCTCAGGGCGTGCGCGAAGGCAGGCCTCTACCAAAGTGCAGGAAGCGGTGTTGACAAACATGACGAATACATCGTCTGTGGGTTATGTGCATTCTATCGACCTCTGTACAGTCGTCTTTTGACATCAACACCTGGTGTCCATACCTCTTCTGACAATCAAATCCGCCATGTAGTTGGAACTGCGAGGCGAACTATTGCTGTACTCTGATGTAAAAATGAGTTATTGGAGGAGGGATGTTTTCTTTTATACTTTCTTCTAGGTTAAGGATCGGATTGCCATCACGAAACGTTCAAACCATCGATTCATGCCTTTTACGGATTATACAAAATTCCATGTCCGGGCAATTACCCCCAGGGGGCAATTACCTCCCTCCCCCCCCCCCCCCCCCCCGGCTAGATACTGGTTAGTGGTAAGGTTAGAGTAAAGATTAGGGTTATGGTTAGGGTTAGGTTTAGGGTTAGGAGTTTAAGTTAGGGTTAGGATTAGATTCAGGATAAGGATTAGGATTAGGGCCAGGTGAAAGGTCCGGGTTAATTGCCCGAGACCCTAAATTCGATTGGCTCTTTTGTTATTTCTGCTCTTGGTTTGTTCATTTGTTGTGTTGTGCTTTTGTTTTCCTTAATTTTTGTATTTGGGGTCAGTTTTGCTTGTTAGTGTGTACTGATGTATTTGTTTAAACGGAATGATATCTGTAATGAGTCTTCATTCTCATTATTTTATTAATTCATTTATTAATTCATTTATTTGCTTAATGTTCGTTTTCCGTTGAACCTTCGGCGACTGAAAGCAAGTTGCTATTGGACACATCCATAATGTATGTCTATGTATCATGTCGTTTTATTACGGATAAAGTTATGTCCCTTGTAATTGAGACAAATGGTATTGTTTTGTGAGTGTCTTTCCCTCTCTACTGTAGAACATTTCACAACTCACAAAATGTATTTGAATCCGTTTGCGAAGCGCTTTCAGCACTGCCATCAACGACATTATAGTCATTACAAACACACAGACATACACTCACACACACACACACACACATATATATATATATATATATATATATATATATATATATACCTATATATGTATATTTATTTATTTATTTATTTATTTATTTATTTATTTATTTATTTATTTATTTATTTATTTATTTATTTATTTATTTATTTATCTATCTATCTATCTATCTATTTATTAGGGTCCGCGGTTTGTACTAAAATGTAGTTTTGGTGGACCTTCATTTTTTTTTTCATAGCTGTTTGTCAGTTCTTAAAAGAAAAGCGTGCAATTTATCTTTTTTTTTTCTTGAAAGAGAGAATAACCATTGCTTGGCAACGAACCATTTGGTCAGTAATAATCCATCATCCATGTAAATCTTGTGGCAGGTCGTTCTTGAGAGAGATAATTACGCACGGAAGGCACTCCAGTTGACCCCGTAAGGTAGAGAACTGGGCTACGTACAGAGTTACCGAACCGATAGGAAGAGTCAACCCAAGACTGACGTGGAAAAAAAGACGACAAGAAAACCAAACAGAGAAGAAAAAAAAAAAAGCTCCTGTTTTAGACCTCAATGTCCAGGAGTGCATCCTATTATTGCTCCTATTGTGTGGAAATCATTCGATTACGATTTTTTTTCTGGACCTCTTGGATGCGATAAAGTCAATATTTGCTTGATAGCGTCCTTGTTTGCACACATCTCACGTACAGAGACAGCGGTGTGCAGCCTTAATCGTGACTTTCTGTCCAGCCACTGTTTTGACAAGACTGTTTGCTCATTGTTTTTTTTTTTTTATTGGAGGATGACCCTCGATATAAACGATGGACTCCATTGGAAAGGTGCTAAACCTACACAATTTACTATACACAAGTGACAGTTACTCTACTGCAGTATTACACTCGCAGCCATATTTCACTTGTACATTCAGTTCAGTTCAGTTCAAATCTATTTTGTGTGGGTTGTTTTTTTTTCACAATGAAAAATATATAAACATAAATCCCACTTTTCTTCAGTGACAAAAATGATGCATGTAAATTCATACAAATGAAACAATTATTAAAAACTTCCAGTAAGGACACCTTACAATGGTTGGTAAAGTAACGAAAGTTAAATAATTGTCAATATGCATTGTGTGAAAAAAATGTGTGTGTGTGTGTGTGTATGCGCGTGTGTATGTTTATTTACAAATTTAGAGCTTAACCCTAACAGGGCCGGTGGGAGCAGAATCCCCCCCCCCCCCCAACGTTTCGCGCTATAATTCTGTAACGCGAGAAGGCCTCGTCGCAAGGCTTCTTGACTTTCTTTGTTCAAGTCTCACGCAACTTTTGAGACCAAATTTGCAACGTCGGCGCGTACTTTTTGGAAGCCACGCCCATTTTTGTAACTGCACGTCGCCCCAAAATGGGCACAATTTTGTGATTTTGTGTACATTTACTACGGAAAACAGTGCTCTGTCATGAAAGTCATAAAAACCTGATTATTTTTACAATTAATCACTTTCATTGATTACTTTTATGTTAATTATGGTAGAAAAAGTGGTCAGTGACAATTTCCAATAAAAAAACAAAGAAAAAAAACAAAAGTTGAAAAACAAAGAAATACATAAGAAATTCTGAAAACAATAAAATAAATGAGTTTTGGAAGTTTTTGTGATGTACAATTGTTGAATATGCTAAAACAGATTTACAGACCAAAAAGAGACTCTCAAAGCTTTTAATTGCGCTAAAGTATCTTGAGCTTAATTTGCATAATTAATTAATTAATTATGATTAGAAATTGATTGTTTCAAAAAAATTTATAACACAATCTTGTAGATTATGATGTGGGTGTCACGCATGCTGAATTTCGTCGCGATCCCACCACCGATGGCCGAGATCTCGGGGGAGGGGGGGGGGGAATCCGCCCCCTCCGGTTTTAGCATAGCCAAAAAAGCCCGGCCTGATTAGGGTTAAAAACAGTTGCATGTCTAACTCCCTAAGCTTTAACACTTTTTAACACTGAGTTTTTGTTTGTCCGAGTTGTTGTTTTTCTTCAAAATTTACTTTTCTGACATTTCTGTTTTCATGATACAAAGCAATGTTATAATTATGCATAGTGTCAGGGCGAACTTTCCTTGTAAGATCCATCACCTGTCCAAATTCAGTAGGGTCGTTTTCTTTAAAATCTTAAAATCTAACCTGGTGAACTTATCCCAAACGCTGTTATGGAAGATACGCAGTGGTCTGTTATCTATCTATAGTAGATATGAAGTGGGTAGAATCTAATACAGACTACCACGCTCTTGGCGTGTTTTCTATTGTGACGTAGAAAAGTATAAGCATGAGATTTACTGCTGGAGATACGGGCATAAACTTTGGCCCATTTGGCCGCAGCTTCACAAGGGCGCGATAAATCTGAAGTGTCGTGCGAGCAAGCACATAATACATTTTCTCCACCTTCTGTCCCTCCATTTTCCTCTGTACCGATTTAATTCCTAGAAATAAGGGAAGTTAAATACGGTTACAACCTATAACATGCATTGTAACATGTATTTTTAATATTATGTTGAGCATGAATAGGTAGTTTCAGATCGACATGAAATGAGTAGCCTCCATGTTGCACTGAACAGAAGATGAATATCTTTTCACTTGTTTGTTTGTATGTTTGTTTTTGTTCATGATCTATACGTGAAATGCTGATTATGTGTGCTATAACGTGACACCAACTGATTGCTGCAGTACTTTGTAAATATCAGTGTTTCACTGATGATCTTATATCAAATCTCCGGTCATGATTCCCATTCTTATCCGCCTGATGCTACCAATAAATCACGTGGGATCTTGAGCAAAGAAACATGGTTTCTTCCACGTGACTCGCAGATTGACAACTCATTAATTCATGAGCATTCCCAGTGACATTGTGTAATGACCTTCCGTAGTCTGTGACGTCACCTTCAAGTTTGTTTTTGTACTCAGCCCCCAACCTCGATCATTCACGTGGAAGAGTCATTAGTGCAAAAAGCTCCCGTGACGACGAGCCCTATCTTTCGCACCCGATGGCTTTTGGCAAGGGGGAACCCAACATAAATCCCGCAGAAACGCGTCTGGATAGGTCGATTTACCGCTGGCAGTACAGTGTTGTAAATTAATTCCTTCGAGCTGACACAGCCCGATTTAATGACACCAAAGACGATCGAGACCTTATTTGTCACTGGTTCCCGGAAGAGAGACGTTAGAGCTATGGATACACGTAGGAATTCACAAAACGTGTTCATCATAACTCGTGTTATCTCCAACTTTCAGACTTTAGTTCTGTCGGATGTAATTTCCGTGAAACGAAAGGAAACAAAAAAAAAAGTAATGACGTGTCCATAACTTACTTTTAGGCACAATGAATTTCATGCGATGATGAAATAAAAATGCTAAGATATTTCTGCGTAGGGAAAAAATAAAAGGTTTCCACTAGGGAAAACGTGAGAATGCTGAGCTACCCAGGAAATGACAAAATCATTGCTTTAAACAGGGAGCACACTTTCATACGGCTTAGCTGTCGCAAAATGTTATGGGAAAAAAAAAAACATTGTGAGGAATCCTTTAAAGTGAACCAAGGTCCATTCGTTGTAACGAGCTCTATCAATGTCAGTCTACACAGCCACTCTGTTATCATTATACACCTGTATCTGGAGTGGAAGATTCCTTCACACACACACGCACACACACACACACACACACACACACACGCACACACACACACACACAAACTCATACAAATTCCCATAGATTAAGTAACACTTCAAATGTTTGAACAGTCCCCTATCTTTCACACTAGGATGACCTTAAACTTTCTCAAGTCTGACTATTTTCTGACAATACGTGTTTAGTTCTAGTTCAAACTATTATTATATATTTTACATATTTCATCATGTTGATGTATTACTTGGGTTTATACTACAATAGTAGCATCTTCATTTACATTGGATTTATTAGTATTGTACATTAGCGTTACAAATTATGTGGTATTTGCATGTGCGCATTTTCAGCGTGGTGATTTTCCTTTAGATAAGACTGAAAAGAGACTATGCATCAAGCCTTGTAACGCATGCGGTTGCAACCCTCCCCCCCCCCTCTTTTTCCTCCACCTCCTCCTCAAGCACGGATAAGGATAGGGTAACATCTGTCTTTGCAATGATGAACTTGGTCTGGATGGAATGCCGGCTATTAGCTTCAACTACCTTCCTCGGCCAGCCTGAAGTTGGAGAAGGGAATCTCGCTCCACTTATACCATGGTGGGATTAAAGACGGGGAAAGAAGAGGGCAAAGAAGACGGGACCAACAGCGTGACGGGAGTGCATTGGGAGTCCAAGAGTTCAAACCGTAAAGGAGAGATTTGACTTCTGTGACGTAGCGTGACGTCACAATCAGAAAACAAATATCACACACTTTCATTCCATGAATCTGTTTTGACATGAGGAAGCTGTAGAAATTTAATGGAAAGAGCTTGGGAATAGTCAGGCAAGGAACTATTTCAGAGCAAAACAGTTCCTTCTTATACCTACCAGAAAACAAACTTCCTTTAGATCATGGGAGATATTACAATAGAACAGTCTTAATTTGGCATGATGGAAGATATATTGGTTCTGATAGGGTCTCTAGATTATGCATAGAACTGGTCAACTCTTTGCTCCGTGCACATGATCCGATAAGAATTATTACAATAAAAAAAAAAATCCACTGATTAAACGGGTTCAGCAAAATCATGTGATCCTTTAAGCCGACACGAAGTCATTTATTGAAAAAAAAAATTGAATATTCATTGTAAACAGGGGTGATCATGATCTATATGATGCAGATAATATTTAAATTTATGTCATTACATATAAACACAAAGTAATGCCTCCCTACTTTTTGGAGTTATGCAATATAGAACAATATTGGCGTAAGTGTACTTGTACTGGTTACGCACTGATTTGTGCTCGCGAGTATACGACATGAGGGATATTGCCAGCGTTTATTGCTTCTCTAGCGGAGATTTCACTGGTTGTCATTGTAGGATAAATCTGTACTTAAGCTTTTCTCAAAACTACATTTTTAACGTATAAACACTTTCCAGACTTTTCTTCTTTCATTCTTAGATAATTGAAAGAAGCAATTTATTTGACTACAAAAATTGTGTAGCTTTTTGTAGTTTCTTTGTTTTGTTAATGAGGGTAGTATTAATTCCTTTGGCCCTCCTGCTAATAACGTCTTTTCTTAAATATTTATGAAAGGAGGAAGAAATGGGCATAAGATGAAAAGAAAACTAAGTTCTCGAGTTGACGAGTATACAAAGAGATAAAAAAATCTGAAGATTAGTCCGGAGTTATAATGATCACATAAGTATTCAGTGTTTAACCTTTTCGCTTCATACTTGAGCATGAGAGGAGCACAATAAATCTGAAAAGAAATATACAGTGGCTCTAACCTTTACCAAGCACAGTCGACATCGGCTCAGGAAGCAGAACGACATGAAGACGAAGATGAAGGGATATGATGAAGGATGGGATTGACAGAAGGAATAACTTCTCCTGCTAGGGGCCTAAGCATCTTAATGCAACTTTGGAGTGGCGCGATAATTCCAGGATTGTGTAAACACAAATCTCCAGCATCTCGCTAGCGCGAAGCGAGGCATCTCTTTTTTGCCTTCTTTCTTTCCTCCTCGTCGTAAGTGGCGTGAAACAATGCGCCGTGCATGGCCCAGCCGTCTCTCTTCGCTTCGTCGCGTCTTGCGAAGCGGCTCAGCAGGCCCAGCCCGTCCTGCCGGGCGTCTAATTACCACCAGAGAATCCCTTCCCGGGCACCTCCTCCTCCCCCCAAACTGTCCTCATTCCATCTTCAGTCTGCAGTGATGTTCATCTGTTAGTATATACATAACAGAGAGAACAAAAGAGAAAGAGAGAGAGAGATAAAGAGAGAAAGGGAGTTAAAGAGAGAGGGGGAGGGAGAACAGAGGGTAATGCAATGATGCGCACAACTTATTTCGCATAGCACCATCTCTCAGAACTGACACACGACATATTGACACGGCGAGTGTGTGGGAGAAAAGTTTTCCTTGCCAGCGTTGCGTGGACCAATCCACGGTCAACCCGAATCAAAATACGTTGACTTCAGGAGCCACAGCTCTGGGCTTCATCTCTATATTTATCTCCCTCTCTCCCCTTGCTACTTTTATCTTTCTTCCTCTTACTCCGCGAATGTAGAGCACTCAAATACTTTAGCCGTTTGCTTGTCATGGATACCAATTATCTGGATCGCAGAGTGAAGTTGACGTAATTCAGACTGATATTCTTCTCAGATTCTATTACACTTTCACGGTTTCGGAGCGGAGCTGGCCTTTTGCGTTCACGGGAACGCCTTTTCCTTTTCTTTTCTCGAGATGAAATCGGAGTCAGATTTAACGTCGAAACAAATAATTGCATGATTAGTCTTTTAGTCATGGGAAGGCGCGGTAATTAAGAGACGTGCTGATGATGCTCCAGATGTGTACGCGGGAACACTTCACATCTTTTGCGCGCCATTTGCCAAACAAGGTTGCCTGGAATAACATTACACACAGGGCAAACTGGATATCTAAGAGGATTTCATCACTTCAGGCTCTCATTATGACGGCAATTAAATCCTGCTGACACAGAGAATACGTTTCCGACAGTTATTCTGCCCTTTTCCCCGTGGCTCTTGACATGGAGCTGCTCTGATTACGAGAGAGATCCGCTTTGCAGCACCTTCTTCTCACTTATTTTCTAAATGATTCCTGAGCAGAAGTGATGATGTTCCATAATATACGTTTGTTACACTGCAACCGGAGCATCGAGCTCTAGCAACTGCGAGCGCAGGAACGTGCGTGTCATCCGTTCCGAAGATCAGCCCAGTCAATCCTCCAATAGAGATACATATAACTGGATATGTGACTCTTCACCTAGTTGTCATCGGCGATAATTCTGAGAATTGCCTATACAGAGCATTTAGCTGGCAATTTGTGTGGATTACCACGTGCTAATCAAACTTAAAGAAACTGACGGTTCAGAAATAACATGGAGCAATTATTGATGACGTCAGCTTGAGATAGACATGGCAACATATTTAGATACCTGCACGTTAAAAGTTGGATTTTTAACTATGGATATATCACACGCGACGTAGGGCACCTTTGTGTTGCTTGGAGTTAACTGACATTCTCAACCCCCCTTTTTTTCTGTTTTGTTTTGTGTGTGATTTTTTTTAATAATTACCCGGGAGGAGTCCTTAAAGCTGAGCCTTAACTTTGGAACTGGATGCTAACTCTCGCGGCCACGATGTCCGGTAAGTTTGAAACTTGGCGTCTAGCGTCAGTTCATTGGTCAAATGTTTGAACGCCGCGTTGACTGCACGTGTAGATCGTATGCTGAACATTATCTCAAGTGGATAAATGTGTCACAATCGAAATGTAGTGATGTAATGTAATCACAAATTGAATTGATTGCGAAAAGCAAACTTCTACTTCCGATGCTATGCAGCGATTACACCTTCAAAAGTCAAGGAGTATACTTCGATTTCATTTTTTGCTCAGGTCTGTTTTATTTTATTCATGATTATATTGCAACTGTTTGACAAATTGCCCCACATCGACGTAAATAAGCACTGATACTACTAAAACACTGATCAATTCAGTGCTTATTTACGTCGATGTGGGGCAATTGTCAATCAGTTGCAATGAAAACATCTCGACGGAAGAATTTCATGAACATGATTATATTATACAAAACAAAACACTATTTTAAACTTATGTTGTAATAATACTCTTTATTCAATGTATGGATTATGAAATGCATGTTTCATCGTTATCGCCATAAAATGGATGTGGATTAATTCATTAATGCTGTTCTGAGGACAAGTTTGAGGACAAGTAGCTATTTTCCCCTTAAACTTAGATTACATTAGCTTATCATTAACGGACTTGCATTCAAATTATCATCCATTCGTGACTATTAAAACACATCTAACAGCGACATTGGGGAAGATTTGCCATCATATCCTCTATTACTAGGCAGTTTCCGACAATGTGCTTGCATAAAAAGCAAAAAAAAAAAAAATTACAATAAAAGGAAAAAAAGAAAATCAATCAGTGATTACGCATTTAGTTCAAACTTCATCGAGTGAGAATGTCTCTCAGATTTTTTTTTCCCGCTGCCGTTAATGTTTACCAACCCAAGGACATTCGTGGAAAGTATAGAATCGTCTGTCCTTTGTTTCGTTTTGTTTTTGTGGCTAGTCACTCATTCGGATTTTCCCCCATCTTTGTAAACTGCCGCCTTAATGGTAATGATATGGCCGTCTGCGTTTGCTGACGACCAACTTTACGATAAACTATGCTTATTACGTAACAAAAAGGAAACGTCGGATGGTCTTATACCTGGTTAATGTTCTACAGCTGTTATCATGATTGGATTGTTGGGAGCTTTCATTCCGAAGGGCACTCGGTCTTATTGGTCATTCCGATCAGGCGTGATGATAAAAAATGTGGCCTTGAATAGATGATGGATTCTAATGAAGGACTGTTTCATTTCAATTTGTACACATCATGTATTCCATTGGTTAGAATACTCCTTTATTGATGGCAGTCAAAATGATCAATCTAAATATCTTTTCTCTGTCCAGGAATATCGATAAATTACCCTTGCGTGGCAGGGAGAATAAAGAAAAATAATAACTTGTGGCATGGCTGATTATTAAATTACAAACAGAGAAGGCAATTTGTACAGGAATGGGAATGGTGAATGACAAAAGTCGTTTTTCAAGTATTCGTCCGCACCATTCGCTCTTCTTATACTACGAGTCATGAACCCATCGCGGTTTTCAATACGTGGGACTGATTGATAACTAGTGTGCATGTGACTCGTTTCGTTTTTTAGAATATCTTTGTAGACGTACATTCAGGATATCTGACCTTCACTCTTCAACTGCCATCGGCAAGTATTTCAAACCAACCTTCGGCGCCATTTTGAAGTTTGTGACAATGAAAGGATGTTTTCCAACAGTATACGACAAGGAATTAGTACACGTTGCAACGGTAGCTCGTTTCGAAAAGCAGAGTTAAATTTACCCGGCATTAGGCGCCATTTAGCTACGCAAGTAATAGCGCACCTGTAAACGTAATCTTCGTGAAAATTAATGATGGTAACGCATGCGTATGTGCAACATGGTTGCTAGCTCAGTTCCGTCTGTTGTGTTCGACTGAAAGTTAAGCAATGTTTAGGTTGTAAAGATGTCGCCCCAGATTTCAATAATGTCTTCTGTCTCAATCGACTGAGTCACAAAACGTGTGGGTGGGTGTGTGTGTACATGTGTGTGTGTGTGTGTGTGTGTGTGTGTGTCGTGTGTATTTGTGTAGATTTTCTATGACCTATAGGCTTATAATTCAACATAATGGAAGACGTTAATGGTCACTGAGATCCAGAAATAATTACGACAAGCTGAAGCTATCTGTCAGTTGGCTGCTGAGATATTGCTGTTGACGGAAGACACAGTTCTAAATCACGTCTCATTATTGAGTCTATATTTCTTTGCCGGTGAATGGTTTATGGATTCAGTTTTGATTTGTGTGTTATTCTAGTTCTGCCGTTCAAAGTCTCTGCCATTTCGTTTTTGAATAAAGAACGCTGAGATCATAAAAGTTTCCTTTGATACAATTTAAGTCTGATCACTGTTGCATCAATTTTAGAGAGCGTTTTTTTTTTGTCAATACTGCATGTCTAGAATACTGTTGTTGTTATTGTTTAATCATCTTCTTTAATAAGAAGAATGTGTGATATATCAGACATAGGCCTTAGGAGTAATGTTGTTTCATTATTAAATCCTCGTCATCATCTATTTTTCAAGAAATTATTGACCACCTCACTAGTAATAATGATGATAATGTCATTATAAATGGTATAGCATTTACATTGATAAACTTTTAGAATCATCATCATGATTAGCTGCGTAATTCCATTCACAATAATATTGTCTGTGCAGGTATCATAATGTCACTGGCGAACTTGAATGGGGGAAAAATGTTAAATCAGAACGACAGTCACTGAATCATGACTTGACCCATCATTTCAATCGTTCATTCATCTATTCATTTTTCTTCTCATTTACAAAAATAAAATGTTCCCTGCATTACAAACTGTTACTCATCTGCTACCCATTTTCATATGTACTTTGTTAAATCACATTCTGCAATTATTACAAATATCCTCTGCACATACATTGTATATAATTTCTTTGTTTATTTGATGGAAATGAAAATGAATTTGAATCTTTGAATCTTTGAAACAAACGACGATAGTTATGCAACGTGCAAACAACTGATATTATCTTCCATGTACCATGATACACAGAAACGCAATATGTTTCATGAAATACCAAATGAACTGAGCTCAGATGCTTTAGATAACAAACGTGAAAACGGAGATGGACAATAACGCACTTTCAGTGCAACTGCTCCATTAAAAACTAGAAGTGTCGCTATGGCGACTGATGCCTCCGCCATAATGCATGATTCTCCCAATAGGTGTATAGTACAATGTCTTTACAATGTGTGATGACAGTTTCACATAACTGGCAAAATATTGAAATGACAGGTTTGTCAGAAATATCTTGAATGTTCACTTTCCTTGAACTGGGTTTGCTATAATTGTCTAAGAGTGCAGGTACACATATTTGGGGAATTGAGGATTTTTATTTGACTTCTGACCGACCCTTTTATAAGTTTATGCATTGAGTAATTCTCAAGGTATGAAGTAAGAGTGTAATTACAGTACAAAATAGATTTCCATTTAAACCTGGCCTTTGACCCTTAACCTTTGACCTTCGACCTTCTGGCTGGAAATTTCCCAGAGAATCTCTATTAGGTAATACATGTATATATCAAGTCTTAAAACTAATAATGCAAGCATTGCATATATTAGTATATGAGGGAAATAGTAAAATTTTGAGGAGTTGACCTTGACCTTTGACCCCCTGATTATTGACCCATGACCCCTAAGTTCCCTAGATAATCCCTGCCAGTCATTACATGCGTATGTACCAAGTTCCATGAAAATACATTGAACCATTTGGGAGAAAAGTGAAATTGTAACGTTTTCCCCTAACCTTTGACCTTTTGACCTTTGACCTTATGACATGAAACTCTCTCTGGAGAATCTTTACGCAGTAGTACATGTCTACACTAAGTTTCAAGAAAATACCTTCGGGCATTGCATAGATATGGGGGAAAAAGCAACATTTTCAGCATTTGACCTTGACCTTTTGACCTTTGACCTCTTGCCAATGTCACTAAAATCTACTCAACTAATTGCCCCATCATACATCATCCTTGGACCAAGTTTGGTGAAAGCTACTTCATCCAATTTTGAGTTATCACGTAAACAGATACATTTTAGGATTTGACCTTGATCTTTGACCTTTGACCTCTATCCAATTTCACTAAAAAACTGATAAAGTAATTGTCCCATCATACATCATCCTCGGACAAAGTTTGGTGAAATTTGCTTGATCCAGTCTTGAGTTATCGCGTAAACAAATACAATTTCATGATTTTACCTTGACCTTTGACCTTTGACCTTTGGTCGATTTCACCCAAAATCTAATCAAGTAATTGCCCCATCATACTTTATGCTTGGACCAAGTTTGGTAAAATTGCAGTCAATATTACTCAAGTTATCGCGTAAACGAATGCGGACGGACGTACGTATGGACCAACGGACGTACGTACGGACGTACGTACGTACGGACGGACAACCCGAAAACATAATGCCTCCGGCACCACTTCGTGGCGGAGGCATAAAAAAACAAAAATACAGTCATTGTGGATGATAACGACTACCAGTTGGCTTGAAACAAACGCCCTGTAGGCTTCGAGTATTGTGGACCCTGATTATTTGCAGTATAACCACCGATATTTCACATGACAATGTGGACCCTGATTATTTGCAGTATAACCACCGATATTTCACATGCGCGGGTATGGTTTCAGCCTGTCAGGATGTCACGTGACCAGTTGTTGCTATCTCCTTGACAGATAACCTCAACGTGCTGCACTGGGAATGCATACTGCACACGTTCAGGTCATACCGTTGCCCTAAATAGAACCTCTCAGAGAGCACAAAACTTTACCGAGGTCAAAGGTCAACATCATTGCATTGTGCACACATCATTATCCTGAAACTTTCGTCAAAATCCGTTCATAATTCTTTGCATAGTCATGTTCCTCTTCTTTCCCTAATCCGTGGTCTGTTTTAAAGACTATTATTACATCTAATTCAATGATTCTTGTACACGATGGAGTTGTGTCTTCCACGCAGACTAATGGCGTTTCATTTTTCATGTCTTTCACTGTGCGCAAAGGAAGAAAAATGGTACTGTTTCAACGTCTGACGTCATCGGTTTATTAATTGTAATTGGGCTCGAAATTAATAACTATTGGCCAAATGACAAGATTAATAAACTTGTCAACCAATCAACGTTTGAGAATGATGTGTCATCGCTTGTCGGGGGCATAATATTTCACTATTTATAGTTTCATTGGGTTCATATTTGTCAATAATCGTTTCATGCTTTCGTAAACTTTATGTTTCTTTTTAACTGAAGAGAGTATAATCAATTGAGCAAAAATGCTGTACTACACCTTGAACACGGACGTGATTTGTAACCGCACATTACATTCACATCAATTTTTCTTGGTACCATTTGTTTAAAGGACAAGTTTACCTTCATAAACATAAGGATTGAGAGAATGTAGCAATATTAGTATAGCACATCAGTGAAAGTTTGAGGAAAATTGGACGATCGATGCAAAAGTTATGAATTTTTTAATTTTTTGTGTCGGAACCGCTGGATGAGGAGACTACTAAGGCTCGTGATGTCATATGAGTACAACAGTATAAAGAAAATGTAAAGAAAATTCAACATATTTTCACATTTTCCGCATAATAAAAGAGCGCTTGACTTGCCTCTTTCTAAAGGCAATGGAAATAATATTACCCATAACATATGTCAGTAACGAGTCAAGGGAATGTGTACTTTTTTCAAAAGATGAAATTTTGTGAAATTCTCTTTATATTTTCCTTATATTGTTGTACGCATGTGATATCATACACTGCAGCAGTCTTCTCATCCAGCGGTGACTGCACAAAAACTTCAAAAATTCATAACTTTTGAACGGATTGTCCGATTTTCCTCAAACTTTCAATGATGTGTTCTACTAATATTGCTGCATTCTCTCAATCCTGATGTTAATGAAGGTGAACTTGCAAGTCCTGTTTTTAACACTTCTCTCTTTGTGGCTGTCGCAATGCGAAGAGGTACTTACATTGCCTCGGGAATTAGTGCAATCATAGTGGGGAAGAAAAAGTGAAAGAAGGGCAAAAGTGATCTAGATATTTGCCTCTAGGAGTTGAAAAGACGATTGTGCTGCAACGCGCGCTCTATTTGTCTACTTCATACGGATATAAGTATCTTAACATCTTAGCAAGATAAACCCAGAACAAACAGGCCTGCCTGTTCAGGTCGACCTAAAAACTGATATCTTCCTCCTAACCCAGCTTCGCCAAGATAGTTTATGGAATATACTGTGAAAGTTAAAGAAATCCCAGTGTTACATTTTCTAATTTGATTCCTAGATTGATACAATCCACCCGATGTTGTTATCGTTTTCTTTTCGTGTCGTAGTTGAAAGATTGTTTTATGCGTTTGTTTTGTTCTAATGTAATTGTGAATACATAAGTTGACTTGTGCCTCGGTTGTTTTTTGAAGCCAGCCAACCTTCCCATCACCTTTGAGTCCCCCTGTGAATCACGTGAAACATGTCATCGGCCATATTACTGCGCAGATCTCGGCCATCCCCCCCCCCCCCCCTCCCTCGTGGCTCCCTCCTACACTTCTCACCCATATCATCCGTCCCACTTCGGAGGGGATGGTGTTCCGATGCTTTCGTCAAGGCATCCTAGCGCCTGAGGCAGGCCATCAGACAGATGGGAGTTTAGCAGGCATCGCTCGGCCAAAGATACCAAGACTCCCTCTCTCCCTCCCCTCCCCCCCCCCACCCCCACACTCTCATCCTTTCACCATTACATCAACGTAACATTGGGTACATGCTCCCAATGACACCTGCCTGTGCATTCTCGACATTGATGACGCGTCCTATTAATAGTCCCGTGTCTACAAGAAGAATCAACATTGTATGATATCGACACCCTGTAGTAACGGGAGCATGGTCCGAATTGTTCCTGGATGCATGTCTATGCACCAAGCTGCCTCAACTCTCTCCTCTCTAGCTTAAAGTAGCTCAAGTAGTATGAGATGTGCGAGTTCTTCCAGCGAATACAGCAGCTAATTCTTAACATATTCACATCTACATAAGAACAAGACAAACGCACGAAACAATTTTTCACAACTACATCAACTACAAACAAAATGGTTCTTCTTGTTTCTTTTTATTTTTTGTTTTTATTCTGTTTTGTTTATTTTGTTTGATATTTTGTTTTTGTTTGTTTGATTTTTGCTTTGTTTTGTTTTGTTTTGTTGTGGTTGTTCCCGTAACCTCCTCTCAGCCTAACAATCTTTTGGTTCTTTTGCCTCCCATTCCCGGTCTTCTTCATTCAATTTCCAGTCTTTCTTTCCCACACATTCCGTTCGCAGTACTACCCTTCCCTCAATCCAGTCCGTCTCATCTCTTCCCATCTGTTGTTTCAATTTCCATTCCCATTTCTGCCTCTTCTCATTATAAAGACTGTCCCCAGCCCTTTCTTTCGTTCCTTTGTTGTTGTTTTTGTTAAAAAAGGAACAGCCCTCCTCCTTGCCTTTTTTTGTCAGCTTAACACCCTCATTGAAGCACTTACAAATCTGGCACTTCGTCCCACCATGGGTCCCCCTTCTTACATTTAGCTTGTAGTGGTTGTATAAGCGATATATATTTGCCATCCAACTTAACTTGCAGCATTTTTAAAGTCCTGCCTTCACTTGCCGGCATGAAAAGAGGAACTAGGATGACTTTTGTTTCTAAGTACAAAGGGTTGTATCTTCAACATATAAAACACTGTTCTTCCAAGGGATCCTAGCATTATCTTTACCCCATGCATTTCTAAGTAACAATTTTCACACCTGGGTCAAGCGTGGCATCTCAGATAGAGGACTTTTTTTTCTAGCATGTACGAACCATGTTACAGTCAAACCAAGAATCTGCGCACCAAGCATCAAGCCAGGGCCATAGTCAACCACGATGCGCCCAAAGTGAAAGTTATGATATTCATCTTTACGTTAGTTCACTGACTTTAGGTCATTAAACCGTTCAGCGACTTTATGGTAGTACACGGTTTTTGGTTGTTTTTTTTGTGTGTGTGTGTGTCTGTGTGTCTGTGTGTGTGTGTTTGTGTGTGTGTCTGTTTGGTTTTTGGTTTTGTTTATTTGTTTGTTTGTTTGTTTAAAGTGTCATTATCATTCCGAGTTAGCGCAGTTTCCTCTTTTTTGTGTGTCAACAATTCTGGAACTCACTCGTGGCTATCTTGGAGTGTTAAAATTTCCATTGCCAAATGTAGTCTTTGACAACATCCCGTAGACATTGCAACAATTCAACTCTTTAAACTGTTAAATCTAAATCAAAATCAAAATAGAGCAACCAATGATATTAGTGTATCACAATTGATATGTCATATATAGGCTACTCCTGTATAATTATGAAATAGATCGTAATCAATCAGAGTATGACATGTAATCCTTTCACATCTCCCCTCAAGCTAGTCCCAAACAAGCAACAAATAAGTAACACAGAGCACACCCGTAAGCAGTGCAGTGCGATAAACGTAAACAACGGAAAACTCCTCCGATAAGCTCCCGGGCACGGACCCCAATGCAATTTATGACTCCATGACCATGATCACGTCAATGTTAAAGTAAAACGGCAGAAGTCTCCAGTTGTATATACATGCATACTGGCGTATATGCGTATGTGTGTGTGTATATATATATATATATATATATATATATATATATATATAGATATAGATATAGATATAGATATATTTTAGATATATAGTACAGGTATATGTAATACGCACGGCTCAACAATGATCGTGACCCGGGGCCACTATTTATCGGGCGTTCAAATTTCCAAAAAAGACTATCTTTGTTGGCCCGATCGGGCACTTACAATTAGAAATAGATTTCGCAATAAAGCCTGAAATATTACGTTGAGATATTACTATTTTCCTCAATAAACCATAACTGTACACGGTTTATTCTAGAAACAATGTTATTATAACTATTGTTAAAGGGATGGTACAGTTTTGGTTGAGACCTAATTTCAGGTTTCGAACATTTTTTGGTGAGATAATGAGAAACCACTCATGAAATATGAAAGGGCATGTAATTCTATGAGAATTCAATGTTTATCTGATGAAAATTGGTTTTGAAATGGCTGAGATATACAAAAAAGAGTGATTCTAATAAAGTGTGGGACCCACACTTTATCACAATTGCTTTGTTTCACTTTGTTTTTGGATGTTTCAGTCATTCCAAACCCCATTTTCGTCAAATAAACTTTGAATTCCTCTTAGAATGGTATGCTCTATACTATATCAGAAGCGTTTTCTTGGTATCTCGCAAAAAGTTAAAAGCCCAATTCTCATCTCCACCAATACTGTACCATCCCTTTAACATTTTGTATATTTAACAATACTTAACATGGATTATACTGATTACAATTTTACATTGGTTGTTTCTATCCTTGATTCACACTTATTTTGAAGCCCTTAAGCTGGGTTTTTGTTTCAACTGCAAATGGTAAACAATGCCTTTAAGAAGAAAAAATCTTACTATGCAGATAAATAAAAAAAAAAGGGCGAGAGAAAGCGAGAGAAAGAAAGAGCGAAAATCTTTTGACATCTCAGCTTCATTATCACTGTCATCACAATCAGCTGCTGCCCGTAGTTCAGCCAGGCACTCAATGCCGAGGGCACTTTTTTTTTCTCCTTTTATTTTTTGCGATGCATCGATGATTAAGTAAACGAGCCAGGGAGAAGGAAGCAGCATTTGAACTTCACGACTAACGCGTTTTGAATAGAAAGCCGGATAACTCAGCATTATCCAAAAATGTTGCTTATACTTTTTTGCCGCAAATATTGCAGCGCTGTTTACAGCTCATATGATGTGTGCACTAATAGAAATTCCCTGCGGCTTTGGGTAGACATCTTTTATTTGCTTCCTTTTAAAAATGCATCGCAATGTTTCTATGCGGTTCTAAAGGTTCAATGTAAGTTCACTGGAACTTTTAGCTAACGGCATGAAACACATGAATGCCTTCTTTGCTGAGTGAATTTTTCCCTTGGGTCGTTTGAAGCTGCTCCGTTTGACTTTACAGGAAGTTTACTTCAATGTGTTATTAATATGTCGTGTCCAAAAATACATCTGTAGATGTTCCCGTCGTTTCAAAACATGGCACATCCGGTGTCCTTTAAAAGGCAAAGAGGCGGGTAGCGCTAACGCCAACGGATACATAGTGACTAGTCTATCGCCGAGCAGACGACCGGGGCCCCGTTTCTTAAAACTTGTTATCAGAAACAACTGCCACATTTTCGACGACAAATTTGCTATCAGCCAATCAGATGCAAGGATTTCAGTAGCTTGTAACAACTATCGTATTAAACTTGTTATTGATAACAAGTTTTATGCAACGGGGCCCAGGTCAGTTGACTCGCGAGATGGATTTGAACTGGAAACATCTCTCCAAGTTTGATACAAGTTGAATTTCACTTTGATAAGAAGCAAACTATCATAACAGAAACGGAAGAAGTTTCATCAATATCGGACATAAAATTTAAAAAAAGAAAAGTTGTAGCACTTTAAAGGTCGCCATATTTTTATTAATTACGTCACAATCATCAATCATTGGGATTATTTTGATGATGTGATGACGTCATTGCGTCACCACTTTCCCTAAAAAAAAACAACACCTCCATCATTCACCAAGATAAAGGACAGGAACGAAGAACACGCAAACGCACACACACACGCACGCACACGAACGCAGACACACATAGTATGAGATTAATACTGCATGACAGTATTGTGTCAATAGATGTTGCAATCACTCCATCCCCCACCCCACCCCATGGCACCCACTCCTCACCCGTGAGATCGTCATAAATTACTGACCGAGGCCTGCACTGTTCTCTCTGCCAGTCCTTCAATATTATAGAACTTTTATTTCCTTGCACCCATTGCCTCAGGAAAAGTAGTGTTATGACTCTTCTGTAGAGCTTTAAAAACATGTACAGTCCTCTCTTAATTTCGATGAGAGCTAAACGTATTTTATAACAGTCTGTATTCATTTTGTGATATCAGGGTAGCCGACAAAGCGTTTTGTTGTTTTTCTTTATCAACTTCTTCTTGTATTATCCGATTTATTGCAAAAATCTCAGGCGCCCTCTCCGTCAGCTCTACACAGCGATAAAAACTCACTGAATGTATTCTCCTCATTGTCTGCTGTCCGCATGTCTCCTCTTCTCTCTCTCTCTCTCTCTCTCTCTCTCTCTGTCTATCTATATATCCATCTAAGTATATACCGATCTATCTTCCTCACTCATATCTTATCTTCGGCACGGTATCTGTTTTTTACGCACACGTTGATGAAATGAGTCGCATTTTTTTTTTTTTTTTTGGGGGGGGGGGGTAGGGGGTTGTCCGTTACTTGCACAAGATCTGTGAGCGTGAGGTTGAAACAGTGCGATGAGTGCAGTGACGTACCATGACAGACGAAGATTGATTGTTACTACATACAGAGAACTCTGAAAATTGTCACGTGATTGCGCAAGGCGGAGACGACCACGCTAACGCACACATAATCACAGACTGCGAGCATCTTCTGGTGCGGCAGTGATAGAGCGGGAACAGATGTTGGGTGCAGACATGGCACGCCACAAACACACCTGAATGTTCGCACGTTGCGTGCTTGCGGGTTCCAGCTTATCACACCCCAGTACCAGTACATGCGCACAACTATTCACATTGCAAAGCATGTATGTCAATCTTTGTTTCTCAATGTTTCCATGCTTCCACGCATTTGGTATTGACGATTAGAGTACTATTTACTCAGTAGTCTCGATGTAATGCTGATTTTACGATCTAAGGTAGATTGCATCAGAAGGAGGGAGTGGTGGTTGGGCATTAGCAACTGTCCGCAGCAAACGTTTTCCTTTACGTAAAAGCATGAAATGTATAATCTTCTTCATTAGCAACTGATGCAGGGCCGGTGAAACCGGTAGGTGGGGGGGGGGGGGGGGTAAGGGGGCCCGCCCCCTCCCCACACTTTATCTGCTTGTCAGCTGATGAAACCCGGAAGTGGAAATAATATATGTTATCCAGAATGTCTTGCCCCTTCAAAATGAATCGACTTCCCTGCTCCCGTAAACTGGGCCCCCTCACTTCTTAAATCGTAGCGCAGGCCCAGCGTTGTACACATGTTTTATTCTCACAACCGGAACAAAAGATAATTAACACCAAAGACTGTGATGAAAGACTGTTGTTATTTTTTTGTCTACATTTTGAAAACACAATACTGACAATGAAAGGAAAACATCGTAATAAAATGATACAGCAACAAACCACATAAAGAAGTGGTTCCTGAGATTTGATGGGTCAACAGCACAACACACAGACAAACAGACACACACACACACACACACACACACATACGTACACACAAACACATACACCCATTAACACTTGCACACTAACGCACCAAAGTATAACACATAAACGCACAAATCCACACTAAAGTCACAACGAAAAACGGAAGGACGATTTGTGCCAGTAATATCACAGATCTTGGTGCATAATGATGACCATGGTGCCAGTGACTCGGGGCTTTTAAAAACCACTAAACTTAAAATACCGTCATCACGGCCAAAATATGAAATATCTGTTAGCTCTTCTGACTATTAAAGCTACCCGTAATTGCATACTGGTGTTTGTTTGCAGTCTCAAGAGTATGGATCGCTGTAAACTACACCCCCTTACCTCCCAAGACCAAAGTCCCCTCGACCGGATCAGAAGAGTTGATATTAGAAGAGGGGCAAGGACCCTTGATTCATCATCTTGTGTGACCTCTTCCGCTCGCGCGCGCAACGAGATTATCATCATCATAATAGTGGCAGACGATAGGCAACATCATTCTAGACACGTGCCGACTTTGACTGGTATTGATTCAATACGATTACATCAGGGCCAACTTAACGCAATTCCAGGATTTTTTCACGCACAGTTTTGCGATGGCTCGACTTTGCGAAACCTGCGGCGCGCAAACTATACGACGCGGACTATGATCATGCAGGGCCCGTAGGGTCAAGAGTTGGGATTGATCGTGATATTGGAATATCAGTCGCAATCCAATTGAACCTCGGCTTAACAAGCTTACAATCAATAACAACTCTATATCATATTATTAGGTAGAGGTTAGGTTACAGGTGAAATACCAGCCATGACAAAATATGAGGTTAAATGTTATGAGAAGAAGGTATCGTATCACTTCGAACACTGACCCTTACGGCAGACACAAAACATGTTTTACTTGCCCTAGTATCAGCAAGTATAACATCATCTTACGTGATCAAAGTTTTGTGTGTAATATATGTAACATTGTCTCGTCATACGTTGCATAACATCTTTATGAGCACGTTCTCCACGTTTGTCATTTGTCACTAATTCTTTCGCTTATACACTGATTAGATAGAGGGGAAAAGCCATGCCGATAAACTGCTTTTCTTGAGGTGTGACCAGAACTCGAACGCAGCTCCCACCTAGTACCAGTCAAGCGTAAAAACCATGCACTGGACCGCGACAACGCAACAGTGTCATGATATGCAAACATGGACAATACGTTCATATGGGTTACTGCACTGGTCATGTTTTAAGTATTAAGGGTAGTTACTGACCATCCCTTGTTGATGTCAATGTTTGGGCTCCTTATCACGTTGAATTATTTCTCGTGTTGGAAAGTCATATCGCTAATCAGTAATACGAAGATTGCCAGTTTGAATTGTTTTGCAAAGAAGCTATAAGGAAATAAACGGAACTGATTTTGTCAAACACTCTTGTTCAAAATGAAGACTCTTTTATCATAATGACGGAAAACTCACTGAGATTCTTTTTTATGCAGAAGAACGTATGCTGTATAAAATGTACAGCATAGATTGTAGTTAGCGCGTTAAGCACTGGATCATTACACCGAATTTCAAGTTGCTCAATCGGTAGCGCGTCTGCCTCCGACCCAAGCAACCCGGGTTCGAACCCGAGTCTGGACTGAGCAATGTTGTATATAATCTTACCGTCCCCTCTGGCAAGAGGCAAAACACTCTGTCCCTCGGATAGGACATAAAATGGAGGTGTGTGAGAGAGTCGCATCTCATGCACGTAAAAGATCCCGCTTCATTCATTCATCGCAAAGAGCAGGGTGCCGGTGTTTAACCCGGTGAAGTGGTCCCGCCTCACATCAAACTGGACCCCATGGAAGACCACCTTAGCATAGCTGAATATGAGCTATGCAGCCATCTTCTGAGATGGAAAATGAACAAACAAACAAACAAACAAGACTTATATTGGAAACCATGGGTGCTTTTGAGTGGTCTTCTGGGTCATGTACCTTGTGATATCAATTGGAGGTATAGCCATCAGAATGTCTCGTGTGACTAATTTCGCGGAGTTTCATTTTATGCATACACCTTCCCATGACGATTTTGACTATTATTTTTTTAAGACAATATTATTAATGAACTATGTGTAGAGGATTAAAATATGAACTCTTAAATTCGGAGTCTTCACTTCGATGTTAATCCTGTTTGCCTATTACATCTTTCTTGACCCATACGCAGGCGTGCAGTTACACGGTGACGCTTGGATGGTGATAATGATGAGGCCGGCACGAAAAAAAAAAAAGTTTTCTCGACATTTAATAATACCATTAGAGATAAATGGATGTAAAAGTATATATATATGATATATACTTTTGATGTAATCATCATTTGAAGGATAGATAAGCAAATTAATATCCTTGAACATTTTGGCCGAACTACAAAAGTCATCAATTTCGAAAATGGTTCCACAGAAGGGAAGTGGGTTTTTTTTTTTTTTTTATACAGAAAATATTGCAATTGACAGCAGATAAGAATTAGTAATATCAGTGTCAGTCATCAACTTTTGTAATATATTAGGGAGCTGTCTTGCGATGAAAAAAAAAATATGACTTTTGGTAGGAACATTTCTAGGCCACATCTCTGTTGAAAATCATCTCGAAATGTGCGTCTGTCACACTAGAGAAGAAGAAGCCGATGTAAATCAAAGATTCCTTATTAAACAGGTATTGAAATGTCTCGTCTCGTCGAGCTGCGGATATTGCTCATCTGACGCACGAATGCCACGCCCTCGCCATCTCGCCTCCTCTTTATAATCAGACCGTTTTCCTTCCAGAGCAAACACACCATCCGTCTCAAGAAATCATGATGCGTAATTAGACTGAGTCATCCGAGATCACCTCGAACCGGTCGCTTCATTTCATCCGAATGCTCGTCATTATCAGCTTCCGTGCTTCTCGATCATTAATCTCAGCTCTTGTCTAAAAATCGGTGATGAGCCAATACCCTTTTTTTTTCTCTTCTTTTCTCGAGTCACTTTCCAGATGAAACAACAAAAGCTACCCCAGAAAGAGATGAAGGAGATGGCGAAAAGTGACTTGTTTGAGGCTCGGAACCACTGATTTACAGCGATTACTCGAAGAGGAGCCCCACCAGTATGCTCGTTGCTTAGCAGCAGAGACAGAGAGGGAGAGACGGGAGGGAAAATTTAACGAACTCTGAATGCATTGCCGTCTGCCCCGCTTTTGTCTTTTGGCGCGCAAGTCATTAATGCCCCTTCCAGTCTCGAGATTCGACTTGAAGAGGCGGGTTTAGGCGGGTAAGAAAATGTCGTGTCGATGGAGTCCCGTAGTCGTCCCACAGAGCGCAAGGCGGCCTCTAAACGCGTGAAAGGCTGACTCAATTAAACTAAAACACCACGAAGAGTCGTCACACTCCTCGCTTGATCGTATGAATGCAGCTTCGAGACATCCGTGTAATTTGTTTGAAAGATGGACACGTAAGAGAGACAGGAAGAAAGATAGAGAGAGGGATAGAGAGAGATAAAGAGAGACAGAGAGAGGGATAGAGAGGAAGAGAGCTAGGCAGGTGGACATCTTAAGGGAGAGTCTGAAGGGAAAACATCTTCGATGTTTTGACCCCACCCCAACTACTTCCCGTCAACTTCCTGTCCATTCCTCTCGCCGGACGCACACACTGCGTTTTCACAACCCGCTTTGGCTCCCGTAGTACGCAGAGGTGGCGTTTTGCTGCTTGTCTTATACCCATCAGAATACCAGAGGCCCTGTCCGCGGTGTACCGCGTTATCCGTACCCCTCGCTCTCTGTGCGAAAATTCACCCCAATGCTGCCTGTCGTCTGGAAAAGGGGAGCTTAGGACTATGCCGTGTTCCGACATCATCGACCTCCGTGGTATCTCGACGACACAACCCCGGATATTCCGCTCATTAACCGGCGCATGCCGTAAATCTCCTCGTGCCAGCTTTCATTATCCGTGCCTTAATTTCGTGTTCTCTGTTTATCAATCACAGATACGGGACGACGCTGAGTTATCAATCCGCCCAGACACGCCAGATATCTCGCTAATTCTGTTTCTGGTGTGATCGAGAGAGTTACTCTGTGGGACTGTGACCAGTACAGGATTACCAGGATTACTAGCATTGACCAGGACCAGGATTAACTCGCATACAAACACTAAACCAACATGCAAGAATAAAAAGACAAACAAAAGTTCCGTTTTCTAAAGTGAAGTGATAATCCCCAGAAATATCGTGGATAAGGGTGATTGGATAAAGGCCGAATTTTTAGTAATAATTAACAGCCTTCACGCTTGAACCTCACTATTGGCTAAAATTTTCCATCCTAGTAGATCGCATTAAGTTGATGACACCAATGTACGGGGGAAATTGCTGGGCAACTGCGAGAAAAGTGAGTCTTCATGGTATCCACTCTTTTTCTTTCCGTTTTCCATCTCTCCTCCATTTATTTCTGCCATTTCATTAGGCGCCACTTATAACCTGGCGCAATCTGATTTCGAGGGCGAGATTTGCCCATGTGTAAGACATTAAGGGCTGATTGCTTCCATCGGATCCAAGACTCTGCGACCGTTCATCCAACCCGTCTACGACCAGTCCCCATGGAAGGATTACTTTGGATATAAACACACAGTGTGACCAAATTGGAGACTAGAGGAGGATCGTTTCCTTTGTGCAGGACACCCGTCAAAATCAAAACATCTGGACCAGTGCTCTGCCGAAGCTACTGTACAGGTGTCGTCTGTTGAGTTTCAAAAAGTGCTCCGGCCTTTTACGTCCCTTTATTTTTCCTTTCTATTCTTTTCTGTTCCTTAGCCTATCAGAAGATGAGACGGAGGCGTGAATTTCGCCACTGCCTGTTGGGTCTTTGAGTGGAATCTATATCATTAGATAGCAAATTATCCACGACGGATCACCCCAGGCGTCTAACTGGCAAGAACCCGCCAAAACGCAGGGGGAAGAAATCCGTCAGCGGCGGGAAAGGCGAGTTGCGACATTTTATTGACATTATCGTGTGAGAATCCTAAAAGCCTCGTCAGTCTGGATGCATAACTAGGAATACTCTCGTTTGCCGTTCTGTGACAGAAGAAAAAAGGGAATACCAAATTACTGAATGTGCACTTTGTCATATTTCTTTTAGATTGCACATGGCGGTAAACTTGTAATCTATGTCAAATATGCATCGAACACGTGGACCTCAAAACATCTTCAGATGACAAGAATAGTGTTTGCATTGGATTAACCAATCTCAGTTCGTTTCGGTAAGTTAAACTGTTTACAGTGTATTAACAGTTTCCAAAATTCTTCGTTATCATTTGTCTGTGATCATGAAAATTAAGTGTAAATATTGTCTTCACTAAAAAGGAATTGCTCTTACAGCTTTTCCCCCAATATTAGCTGAAAATGGGAACATTCGTATTCGAATAAAAATACAATGTTCCACCATCTTTGATTTGTTTCCCGAGTTGGGAAGCTATACTCTACGACAAGCTTAATCACGATTGTCATGTGCTTCTAAATCAAGACCATTGCCCCAAATTACATTATTTTAAATGCCTGAAGTCTACCGAGGCTTATTCCTTCAAACACGTATTCCGCAAATCTGTGCGTGATGACAGGTAATTATTGAACGCCATTAGCAATTAATCTCTCCTTCAGATTTTCTTACGGAAGAATCCTGAGGAAATCTTTGCTGATTCATTTTGTTTCCTCAGAGACATGGTATTGCATAATATAATTGTGCTTAGTAATACACTTCCAGGACTGAATCAATGGAGACAGCAGAATATGACAAAAAATTCAAAAACCTTGGGCGATCGTTTGAAAAGGTGTGGTGATCGTCGATCACATCATGACAACATACCAACAACGAGGCTGGTGTGCAAAGAGCATCCAAATCACCTGACATCATGAAATCATTTCGATCAAAACCTAATCAAGAGCACTCTCTATTAATAGTTTGGGTTTCCGGTGGCAAAAATAAAACTATTTCGGCGTGTGACGCGTTTCTGGAAGTTGATAAGGAGCCTGCGTAGTCGTCAAACTGCGTTCATTTCCACGTCGATAGAAAACCGACTGGTGCATTATAGTTTGATTTCAAGGAGCATTAGGTTTAATGAACCATCGATGGAGTGTTTGTAATATTGCTATCCCATTTTTTACCAGTGGTAACTCCAAGGTATATAGGATAATTGTTTGTTGTTGTTGTTGTTGTTCTCGTTATTGGGTGTTTTCTTGGGTCTTCTTCTTGTTGTTGTTGTTGTCGTCGTTTAGTGACCTTGTCGTGAGATCATGGGCTGTATGATGCAGATGTGATTATTATATTCTTTTCTCCTCTGTGAATGACGTGTTCATCAAAATCTATATAATTGTCTGCGGGCTGTCACGTGTTTTAATCATTTTAGTTATCAGTAGAAAGACCTAAGTACCCCAGATAGCAGCACCATGACTATTGATAACACATTACAATCACAAGGACTTATGTCACCTTCGATACTTCCGATATAGGTCTGAGCTAATCTACGACGGGAATCGTCCCAATTTGTGAGGGACCGTGCAGTGGAAATGGGTTTGTTATATGAATTAAATCATAAATCATTTGCCTTGTCATCTGTAGCGTATCATTTCATTTCACGCATGAAAGACTCTCGCTAATCTTTGCCGATAATTTCCGCTTTCCACGAGCTGCCGAGCTATCACTACTTTTCCACTTTGTCGTATCGCATTACCATCGATGCCCGTATCTAGGCGTGACAGAAAAAAATAAAAGGGGGGGAGGGGGAGAGGCCGCCACTGCGAACTCCTCAGATGGAAAAAACCAAAGAAGATGTTCCGCGCCAAAACATCGCCACTGATTTTTATATCGTCGGCCGACACGCATCCCGCAAAAATTTGATGGGGGCATCTTGAAAAATACTTATACGCTTGCTATATAGGGACTTTCGACTTTCGTACGTGTCCCATGGAGATGGTTGATGTTTGTCGATAGGGGTCGTTTTTCACGAGCTGCATAGGAAGGGGGGGGGGGTTGTGCACTCTTATAGGAACAATTTTCTTTACCCCCCCCCCCCTTTGTTCTGAATACAGGCCAAAATGTGCATAAATAAATTGTTATTTTACTCAGTTATACATAGATAATTATATAATGAATGTATAAGTATATATATATATATATATATATATATTACTCATTTTGCTATATATGCGTGTATGTGTGTGTGTGTGTGTGAGAGAGAGAGAGAGGGAGAAATATCTGAGAGAGAAAATGTGTGTGTTTATACATTCCCATCAATCATTGTATCAATATAAAAGCGAAGTATAAAGCATATGGGAGTAGGCCTATGTACGCGTAGTATATGTGTATAATATGTACATGTACGTGTATTATGTCTGACATAAAAGAAGTACTTTTGATATTATTATATTTGCATAGGGCCTCTATTCTATATATAAAGCAAACGGTAAATATCAAATCATTGTAGTTGCGGCAGTCTGACCACGTTAAAGCAGCAGTCAATATTGGCGAGATAACTGAGTTTTGTGTGTATGTTTCCTCTCCTCAGATCCGTGTCGCATCTCCACGCCAAACATAACTTATGGCAGGGCAAATGTCTCCCCCACACACCTTTAACATCCTTAACTATGATCACAGATTTCTGTCCCCTCGAAGAATGCGCGCACGCGATCTGATAGTCTGCGCCCGGCCCGTAGACATTCTTTCCCGCGTTTGGGTTACACCAGTGAGTTGGGATATCGTTCGCGTGAACCGGGGGAACCAAATAGGTTATGGGGACAAATGTAAACAGCTGCAGACGATGGACCGTTTTGCCTTAGGTGACTTGATGCCACGTCAAAAGGGAGGGGTGTCGGTCCAGAAATTGTAGCGAAATTAGATTCTCAGATATTCCACGCATATGATATATACATATATATATATATATATATATATATATATATATATATATATATATATATATATATATATATACATATATATATATATATATGTGTGTGTGTGTGTGTGTGTGCGTGCGTGTGTGTGTGTGTGTGTAAGGGGTTCGGTGTACTGACATTTGCAATGTGTCTGACGACAAACCCACACACGCATAATGTTGACGAAATTTCTCAAATGTGTGGATTTCAAATTTGACCTAGATACCTACAAAACATGAAAACCGCTTTGTGACCAAAAGAAAAACAAAAGTAGTCTGTTGACTCCCTCCTGCAATCGCCCACTCAACCGAAGAGCATATGTTGGCGTTCACCTAGGAAAACACATACAACCCCAAAACACATACACACACACACACACACACACGCACACACACACACACACACACGCACACACGTATATCATGTATAATGTAAGTGTGTCCAATTTTTCTTTTGTGGTTAAAAGTATTTCAACCTCCTTGAGGGTAATGTTCGTCTCACACTGATTTTGAAAAAAAAAAAAACGAACCAAATATCAAGAAAATAATATAGCGGACCTTACTCTGTAACAAAATGTGTGCTCTATAGACAAAGTAAGTCTTCTATCTTCTATGTTTGTTTTTCTTCTCTCCCTCGCACACACACACGCGCGCACACACTCTTGCTGTAAATCCCTTTTTACCTGAAAAATCCCTTTTGGCTAAATACAATATGAGAGGGTTTAAGAGCGGATTCTTCTTTGATTATCATCTTTTCGGTCCATGTTGCTTGGTTTGATCGTTTTTAAGGTCTGTAACTTCGATGTGGATCTATAATTTAACAGCATCGGTGTGTACGTATGTTGACGTGTTTGTGTGTGTATTCATTATTGTGTGTTGTATGTGTACGTGTGTGTCTGTGCTTTATATGCGTCTTGCATATACCGGGTCACCGGATGCATGATATTCCCCAAGGGTGAAAAGCAATAACAAATTAAATTCAATATGTAGACGATAATCAATAAATATTTCTTTAAATATACATGGTAAAGAATAAACTTCACAAGATTAAACCGAAACCAAAGTCATATATTGAGTAACTACTTTAATCCATGCATGTTTCAAAAATAATCAAGTAATCAGAAAGTCCCTAAAATTAGGAAGTACTTTAGAAATGATGACAGTTCGTTATTCCGAAGATTCGTTAATCCGAAAATACCAGCCTTCGTTTCTTTTTCGTATTAACGATCCTTACTTTATCTCCGCATTGACGAACTTTCGGATAAACGAACTGTATTTCGTTTTGGGATTAACGAACCTTCGGAATAACGCCACAAACGTTCGAAATAAGAAACTCTCTTTTATTTTCGGATTAACGAACATACGTAAAAAGAATTATGTGTGTCTTGGAAAAGCGAACATCACCGATAGAAATGCGGTGTGTTTCATGGGATGATAAAAAAGATCCTTTTTGCCTACATGTTTATATTCAGTGCTATATTGGTTTAGTGCTTGGAACAAATAAATTAGGTCCAATAAAACTATTATCGTCAGGAACTGGGTATTTGATTGAAAAAAGCTGTAGAAATAACCAAATAAATTGGAGGAAATCAGTGAAGTCTGAAATGAGGGAAAGATAATAAAAAGTTCACCGAAATAAATCGCTGCAATAATTTCTAAAGCTATGACAAACACAGACACACACACACACACACACACACACACACACACTCACACATTTAAACATATTTGCATGTAGATATGGCCTATGGATAGAGCTGTATGATAGAATCATTATATATTAGTATATATATATATATATATATATATATATATATATATAATATATATATATACATGTTTACACATATTATATATACGTGATATATGTGCGTACATGTGCATGTGCTGTACGTACATAGCACACACATATATACATGTATATATATATATATATATATATATATATATATATATATACATTTATGTATGCACACACACACACACACACGTTTATCACACAATTACGCATTGACGAAAACGCACTCAATTATTGATACAAGAATGAAGGTATATCGTGTGACTGACTCTGAATCTCATTTTGTACGCATTCATATTAAGCCTATATACAACACTCCTTGAATTCGATATCATTACAATTGTACCTTCCCCCGAGTACCAGTACCGGTTACCACTTGTCTTAGGCGAGAGATCAGGTATCGCTTTTTATACTCAGAAGTGTAACATCTGTCCCGCTTTTTTTTTTTTTTTTTTTTCGCTGCGCACCTCGGCAAACCTTCGCTGCATGAGGACAACGTGTCCAAGCACGTCCGGATTTACACATTGTGTAAATGTTATGATTAGGACCATCGAAGGAAATTGCGCTGTGATTTTTAAGCAATGAAAGCTCAATGAAAGCCATGATGTGTATGCGGATGGTGATGGTAGTGTTACGATTATGGTATTAATGACAGTATGATTATGATGATGGTAATGTTACTGCATCGAGCACTACTAAGAGAGTGCTACTGAAAGTGATAAAAATACCAATAATGGTAAATATGTTAATAAATCAATGAAAGCTGTGTTGAGTGTGCTGTCAATGATTTCAATGTTGAAAATAAATGTAATGATAGTAGTAATAATTATGATTATAATACTAATGGCAGTAGGATTGCGATGGTAATAATGATACTACAAGTGATACTAGTACTTATAATGATGGAAATATTAATAATGACAAAATTACAGTAATATTGACAACACCACAGTATGTTATTTACCCAGTGTATCCACTAAGAATTAACACTGCTCTCCAAAAGGGTCCTGCCATTTTCTTTCCATTATCCCAGCATTAACCAGATATTCATTTAGACACATAGGTAAATGGGGACATTTTGCATAAGTTGTACTATCCAAGGGTGAATGCACCGGGCTGAATGCTAACCCAGGACCTTCTGGTTAACGGGCCTGAGTCTTAACCACTGCACTGTGGGGGTCCAATATTCGGCTTGATATATATGTCTCCGCTCTTTACGGACGAGCTGTGAAAATAAAGGCTATCAACTTTAAAGGTGAAAACTCTATTTTCCAAAGGCTTCTGATTTGTATGAAAGTGAAAATTCTGCACCATTCTACACCACGACTGAAGTAGATGGAGTAATAAAAAAAGACAAAACATAATAGCAGAAGTTCTTTCAAAATTGGAATTGAACTATAAGAAATCTACGGAAATATTACTTTCAAGTGTAAAAAAAAAAAACGCAATTATGCAAATTAGCTTACAATGTAGTTGATGCTGACTTTACACACAACTTTCTCATTAGTTTGTACATAAGATATCATCGAAATCGTATCTCGGTCGATAATTTAGAAAAGGCAACCTCCCCCCCCCCCCCCAAAAAAAAAAAGAATATATACATATATATATATATATATATATATATATATATATATATATATAATATACATATACATATATATAATATACATATATATATATATATATATATATATTTGATGGATTATAGTAACACAATGCAAAATGACTCTATGAGCACGAGTGTTCCCCTTTTTTATTATTGTCGTGTCATGTCATGAAACGAAATTTCTATTGAAGTATTGTGTGTTGTCGAAAGGGAAACTCTTCTAATTTGCATATATTCTTGCTAATAATATTTCTTTTTATTTTGTGAAGTCATGCAAAAATCCAAAACACAATGAATAGCAAAAGTGAAGAAATTCATGTGATTTTAATCTGTTAATACAAAGTTGAACGTGATCTGCAAATGCATTTGTACACGACATATCAGTTTGGGTCTATATCGTTTTCCAAACTACCGACGTGCATGGACGTGCAGTATAAACGTTTCCAAGAAATCTATTTCAGTTTGTTTGTTTGTTTTTTGTTTTTATTCCATGTGTTTGTCACTAGTTGCTTTGAGAGAAATGGTCTTGTATACATCAAGTGCATTTTACATAATGGTCATTAATATTACTACTGCATAGACGTAATTCGTTGTGCTACCTAACTATTATCAGGTATATGTTATATAAGACGCACATCGTATATCTAGATCCCTATCGTATTTCACAAGCGAATCCCGCATTCTTAGAAAAAAAAAAATAGTCCCTAAAGTAGCAATGTCACAACATATTACGCTTGCATGAGACAGAATCCAAACAAAATACTATATTCATTTAATGACGACTCCAGTGGACGCCTTTAGCATTCATATAGGATGGAAAAAAAAAACAAGAGCAAATGTAAACACAGGAAATATGAGACTCCTGCTGAGCGGGATTTTCGTCGTTATCCAATTTTCATTATGTCACACGCCCAACCCAAGTTATATTGCACCATGGCACAAAAGTTGTGTGGATGTTCTTCGAGAATTGCTACATCCAATGAGTTAAAGGGGATGTCTAGTAACTGATCAGTGGGAATCAGTGGGAATGCTGGGGGATGATTGTTCCAATTCTTGTGGGATTCATTTAAGAGTACATTATATATCTGTTGTTGTGTGAAATTTTTTGCTTCAGAACAGTCTCATATTCAAGTAATGTGCAGTTTAACGCCCGTCACTGTACAGGCATGCTAACCTGGAAACATTAGACTGCACATTACTCGAATATGAGACCACTCTGAAGCAAACAATTTTCACACAACAATAGATATATAATGTACTCTTAAATGAATCCCACAAGGATTGGAACAATCATCCCCCAGCATTCCCACTGATTCCCACTGATCAGTTACTAGCCATCCCCTTTAACTCCTTGCTACATCTAAGTCACCCAGGCGTTAGGGTCTTGATTACCTGGCCAGAAGTCTTATATCAGACACCAGCAAGGTGGAGGCACGCCTCGAAACCTCATGGGTCTTATGTCCCCAATAAATCTCTGTTCAGATTGTGAAGGCGGGCAACACACGCTATTCTTTAAGTGGTGTAAGCGTCCACCCACCCGAAGGGTCTCGCGGTGAAGAAGAAAGCTTCGCCGCGAAACCATGCGGCACTGATGCCCCAAGAAACAAGACAAGTGAGAACATGATGTCTGGTCTGAAGTGAGACTGTTTCCAGTGGGACTTACCAATCACATCACACCCACGCACAGTATACATTGTCACATATACACAAAGACAGACAGACAGACAGACATCCACACACACACCTAGACACACAGAGAAACACAGATAAATACAGACTCACACACAGACACGCGCGCACACACACACACAAGATGAGTTGAATAACGACGATAATACGAATGATGATAACGAAAATAGTGATATTGATAATAATGCGTCTTTTTTTAACGCTTCAGTGTTTACCATTGGTGTCCCAAAAGGTCCTGCCTTTAGCATTATCCCAATATTACAAGGTATCCATTAATACACCATGGGTAAAAAGGCTGCTTGGAAGGGGGGCAGCTGATTCCCGGTATCTACGATTAGAACCTGTGTTAAACAGTTCAGAGCCCCATCCACTTTACCAAAGAGCTGTCAACTTACCGAACAGTTTTCACAACCGACAGGACGGTTGTCGCATTTTGCTCTCTCTCTCTCTCTCTTTTCTTAAGATCTGACAAAGTTCAAATCCAAGGTCAGTCTTTAAACATGGTTCAGGCTATAAGAATGGCCTTCGTTCTAAGATTGTAACTCATACTTTTTCTTGTTAAAAAAAGAATAAAAAACTGCAAAAATAATTATTATAATGCAGAAAGACGGGGGGGGGCATTACAAGTCATCAAAGTGAATGCTTGGTGCAAGCAAAAGATTATACTTTTCTATCATTCAAGATTCAAGATTCAAGATTCAAATTTATTTTCATTTCCATCAAATAAACAAGGAAATTATATACAAATGAATGTATATGCACAGGATATTTGTAATAATTGCAGAATGTGATTTAACAAAGTACATATGAAAATGAGTAGCAGATGAAAAAAAAAACACAATTATATCTTTGTTAATATATACATAAAGCGTATAATACAAGTTAACTAAGGATGGGGATGGAAATGGAGGGTCCCACTAAGAAGCAAAGCTTGTACGATATGGGACCCTCAGAAAATACACAAGACAGCAATATAAAACAATTGGGAAGGGAAAAAAGAAAGAAAAAGGGAAAAAAAGGACAAGAAAAAAATTGTGATGTAATATTATTCAAGTCGATGAAATGGTGTTCTATTGTCATTTCAAGTCAAAGGATGAAGTCAAACCGTTTGGTTGAGGCGGTCACGTGACAATGAAGATGTCTTGCAGAGTGTCTACAGAATCAGCACCTGTGTACACTTAAGTATTGATAGTCGTTGTTAATTTGCCTGTCGTTCTGCCCCATGAATACAACATTCCGTATCTGTCTCTTGAGAAAGCAGTGTATTCCCAAAAGTATTTCGTTTCATCGTATTACTTGTCTGTATCTTCTTCCTGAACTATAACAGTGCGGATGGGGTGGAGAGGGGAGTGCTTGCAAATACGAGACCAATATTACAATTCGGATAGACTACATCTGTATAAGTACATGCTTTGACATTTTCAATTGCAAATTCAAATTACTTTTGTTTAAATAAAGTATACCATGATATCATTACATGATAAATGTTTATCTTACCGACTTAGTGTGCTTGCCTACTTGCTCTTCTGCGGTTGAGTTGTTATTCCCTAGTTTACGGTTAATCTTCTGATCTGTCTTTCTGTCAAGTCATGCACTATAAATACGGTCTGTGCTTTGAACAGCAGGGTAAGGTAACGTAAGTACTTTAAAAGTATTCATTATCATTATTACTGAATCCACTGAGTCATGAAAGACACTTATTTGCTGCTAAACACGGGAATGTTTTGTTCGGGTTACAGAATGGCGATGATTTGTCGGGAGACGATTTGGAATTTAAGTATATAATTTGAGACCTCAAGACATTGGAAAAATTGAATATCTAATTTAGAGATATGCCAAACCACGTGGTTGTGAACGAGCAATGGAGGTGACTTGATGTTTGCTACAATAGCAGAGGGAAAAAAAAAAGAAAGAAATGTGCCCTTTTAGTCTGTAACATGATCCTAACTCAAGTTGACTAAACAGACATCAACAACAGCTCAGAACATCGCTCCTGAATAAGAATGTGGTGGAACACCTTTCTAGATAGCTATTATTATTCCATTGTGGATTCTTAGGGTGTAGCGAGCAAGCGGCTGGAAGATTACACCCGACCTAAATAAGGAATTTACGCTCATGTCATTGCCTATAAAAATGAGAGGATATGTGATGAAAGCACACACTGCAGTATGATGCCACACAAGCACATTCTCTTGTAGGTGAATACAGATTAAAGAATGCTCAGATGCGAATGGATATAATACACTGTCCTGAAAACGTAGTAATTACCAGTCACCGTTTCAGTCCAATACTTGGATACTAGTTTGTGCGGACTGGTGAATCCTACATCCAGCAAGCAAGATTTCAGGTTGTCGTGAACAAGTTTTGTTATGAAAATACACAAATAAAAAAAAACACAAAAAAGTTTTGTTATGAAGACATGCATATAATTTTGAGAAAGTTCTTAACATGTCTATTCAGAGGTGACTCAATATTTGAAAGTTACTCGACGGTCATTGAAGACGAGAAAGATGGGTGGGGGAGAAAAACTGTGTCACTCAACGACGTTCTGTCACTCAGCGCATCCTATTCTCATTCCTTTTCTCATCTCACTTCACTCGTAGACTCTTTAGCAACTGAAGATTTTTGTCGCAGAACGAGTCAACTCCACTTGCGTTAATTTACGTATTTGCCATTAAAGGTGTAAAAAAAAAATAAGAAAACAATGGGTTTTTTATCAAAGTAAGAAAAATATCCCTTGTTATGTTAAAAGTGAGGCATCACTCGAAAGTCTTCATTTCGCTCCATCTGAAGATGGGGTGACAGTAAAATGTCTCCAAGTGGCGCTTAACCCGTTTTTGCAATCAAATTCTTCAAATTATCATGTAATCCAAACACACTGATTGTGAGGACTGCGAGTGATACCTGACAGCATGTCAGTAATAATATGACCATAATTGCATTCATATTAGTTGATAATTTTTTTTAAAGCTTTTCATTTCTTGTAATTCATTTCTTTTATTGATCCATAACTTAGACATAAACATTATGACATTATTCAATGTCCACATGACTGACATAATCAAACAATCCAGACTGATAAAGAAAGATTAATTTCAGCATAACCAAGGAAAATCAGTGAATCTCGAAACAAAACTTGCTAAAATGCTTTTTTTTAGCAAACTAGCTAAAACACTCACATACTAGTACGTTCAAGCTACATGTATCCGTAAATGTTTGCGGAGAAAAACCAATTATGTGTTGATCCTATTTCAGTCCTGAAAATGCATTTCATTAGCACACTTATCTACTGTATTGCGGATTAGAGTGTGGATGGCGGTATATTCCCTATTTTGATATTCAACTGTTCCATATCTTAATCTGTTCTTGAGATATTACCGGTACCTTCTTTTTATTAGTCGACATAGCTTTGTTTAGGTAAATTGATTAATCAAAATCAATCCTATTCATGATTCATATCAGTTTTTTTTTTTTTTGGTAATTTGAATTGCATGAAAATACTTGGAATAGTTATAGTGTCGTTCATTATGGACATTAATAACCACTGTCTAATGACCCTATATATTAGGATCTTTGCGTTATTCATTCAAAGTGACTTCTATAAAGTAGATTCGGTGGCAAATTCCTCCTGAGGTATTTATAATGATTGATGAATGAATTAGATGATGGCGTCATTGATATCTATTTCATTGTAGGCATAAGTGAGTATATGTTGGTAAATTGATGCAAAATAGGCAATTTAAGCATTGGGTTGTGGTCGAAAACATATATAGATTTGCTATTTAGGGTAATATGTTCAGAATTACGAAAACATTATGCATGAAATAGTTTTGACAACCAAAATAAGATGCAATTATAGTTGTTGTTAGACATGACTTCAAGTGTACCGTTGTCATGACGGCAGTATTTCCGACGGTACATGTTAAAGAAAGTGATTGAATCAAAATATACTTCAATGAGTCTTTGAAATAAAAATATACCTGTAGATGCAAGATTTCTGTCGCAAGTACAATTTGGCTCAATGATTTTATTTTTCAACCTGAATAGATTTCTAGATACAATTATTATCATTCACACATCTCAAAAAAAAACAAACAAACAAACGCTAGATATACAACCGGATGAAATTGTCACTTTGTTTTTAAGATTAAATGCTTTAATATGCAAGCCTCCCTCGGGACCCTTTTTTTCCTCACTCTTAAGCTTTAAGATAAGCACTCATAAGCTCATTCAAGATTTTCCTTCGTCAGATAAGAAGATGCTATTTTTACCTTCGTTTTGTCTGAGTTGAAAAACGAGCGTATGTTTCTTCGACGGCCGCTGCTTAGTCCAAACCCACATGGCGATGATTTAAGAGCCTTCAATCTAAACCAGAAATCGTTGATGTGCATCGGGAGAGCGCTAGGCCGGTAGTCTGCGACAACTCTCGCTTCGACGAAATTCCCGTCATTTGATTCATTGCTACTTCTCTCTTCTATTTTTTTCTCTTTTTTTTCGGGGGGGGGGGGCTTTTTGGTACCCCTTTCATTTTCTCTTTCCTCATCTCATGGAACACTCTTTCTAGACATCTCAAGGCGGACGCCATCGCAATGCATGAAAGTATCACGCATTCGACCCGTCTGCTGGGGTTATCAATCTTTACAGCAAGAAGAAGAGAAAAAATAAAAACAGCAACCACGTACGCAACCACAGTTGCTGCCATTCCGTACACACTGTATGTTTCGGGCTCGCTCCGCACCCAGACGAAAACTGACCTGCTCGATTTTCATTAAGAGTGATGAAATGGCGGATCAGATCCATAATGTTTGCGGACAGCGTGGACATCTTTTAGAAAGGTGAACGGCTGGCAAACGAAATAGATTCAAGTTTGCAGCTTATCGATGCTTATCTCTTCCCGAAAGATCCTTTGCCGCGGATGAGATGCTTGTATTAGGATAATGTGAAAACTCATTTGTCACACTTTTTTTTTCTTTTTACACAGAGTTGGCTTGGGGTCTTTCCACGAGCCCAACACCCACGAGTCATTCGGCTCACGAGTTCGACAGTGGAAAAAAAAGTCCACGAGTCATACAGCCCACTGGGCGAAAAGGCGTACATTATGTCCCATGATGTAATGTCGGCTTCGTGGGACTTTTTTTTTTTTTGCCTTGTGACCTTATTGATTTTGATTGATTTTGATTTTATTTCTGAATTTCTTTTTCATACATAAATGAAATACAAATTCAATTGAACGAACTAATTGAGCACAGTTTAATTTGAATCTGACAGTTAAAACAATGATTGATTCTATTATCCCACATGGCAAGTGTCGAGCTGGTGGACCGTGTAGTTCGTGGGCCTTTTTTTTTTTTTTTTTTTTTTTTTGCCTAGCGTCGGACTTGTGAGCTTTGTTTTCCACGTGTCGGACTCGTGGGATGTGTGACTCGTGGGCAGTATCACTCGTAGGTGTCGGAATCGTGACATGCAGCTGTTGACACTATATGGCCTTGGTATTTATCGAAGTGTGGTATTCTGACATTGGACTGTAGGAAATTTCAACTCATCTGTGGAATGAAGAACTGTTTTCACACTCTTGCATATAGTAGACCTGCATCAAGCTTACGTACGCCATTACAGTGTGACGACAAATTGTGACGTAACTGTTACACACTATGTTAACATGTGTATTCTCCACACTGTGAAAACCAACGGATACAAGAGCACATTATAATTTATGTAAGATAGGGAAAATGTTTTTCCATGCATACACTGTGGCAAGGTATCATTTGCTGCTTTATTCCGGGTGACACTGTGAAAGTTGTTAATTTGTGTGACATTTTGTATGTTCTGCGTAAAAAAAATAAAAAAAAAAAAAAAAAAATCCATAACGTGTCTGGATTCATTTGGCAGAAACGGCACCTAAGCAACTGAAAGAAAATTTCTAATCGATCTTGCTTGGGGCAGAAACATGTTGTAAGACTCAACGGATGTCGAGTGATTTTTTTTTTTTTTTTTTGGGGGGGGGAGGAGTACGTTGCTTGCAGACTAAGTGCTGATAGAACACTCACGAACATACCATATCAGTCATTTGATATGACGTATGTGTGTGAGAGAGTATGTGTGTGTGAATTGCATTTGTCTGTGTTTGAAAATGAACGTGCAGGTCCATTAAAATCGGAGCCAATGCATTGGTTGCAAACACTGGGATGGAGAATGGCTTACTGAATGTTTGTTGTGCGAAAAGTTTAACGTACGGATAATGGGTGCAACCTGGGCCCCGTTGCTAGAAACTTTGAGTTTAAACGCAACTTGCAACTGATTGTCACTGGCCAATCAAAATCATTGTTGCATGCATGTCTTCTTAATAGGGCAGACCCTGAGCCAATCAGAATGGTTGTTTCAAAATTAGCAATTATTTGCAATTGATTGCAACTTTCTTGCAACGGGGCCCTGGTATGTTTTCCTTTTTATTTTTTTTTCTTGTGTGTGTGTGCGTATGTGCATGTGTGTGTGCATGCGCGCACGCTCAACACACAACACTGAAAAAAGAAGCTATTGTTAGTTGCCACCCCACAGAGCTTAACCAACATATATGAAGATATATGAAACTTGGAATTTGGCAATAGAACGCGTAAAGAATATGAAGTATCCTGGTGTAACTATTGGACCAATATTTGAACTTTACATAATGAACGTATAATATATACCCAGGTATTAAGCGAGATTGCTTGCAGTTTAGCTTTACTTAAACCTTTCTGTGCAATGAATCAAATGTGCACAAATTTCACAAAAGCACCTTTGAGCAGGTAATGTAGCACTCAGAGTATTAATAGACTTAGAAAATAATCTCACTCCAGACAGTACGAAGCTGTTCGCAAAAATTAATGCTCTGATCATACCTTATTTGATTATTGTTCCAATGAATGGACAAATTGTATTTAAGATGACGGTCTCCTGCCTTTTTTTTTTTTTTGTTGTTGTTGTAATAATGCGATTAAATAATCATTGATTTTCGAACTGTTTGTGTATGATTGTAACTCACATATAAAATATCTTATTATTGGTGCATGATATATATATATACATACATATATGTGTGTGTGTGTATTGTGTCGGATATAATATGAATAGTATTGGAAATTATTGTTACGTTGTATACACTTTGTGAAAAATGCAGAAATCAAATTAAATCAAATCAAATCAAATCAAATCAAAATGGATAGATATTGAGAAGAGATGGCAATTCCAGAAAAAACAAAAAATCGTGTGTGATGTTTGGATGATGCTGATCAATCACAGTTACAAAATGTGTTCACATCTGCCTTGGATGTATATTGCTATAGTACAAGAAGTACTCAGATTATGGGTTTAATCGCGCTCAAAGTAGAAACTGCATGAAAGTGGTAGGAAGACAGCCCTCCTAGTCAGTGACGTAATAAATATTCAAGTCCCTCAGGTATTTTATATATTCAATTTCTTTAAAAATGTATAAAAACTTAGATGCAGTTTACTGGTGACTAAGTAAGCTTACTGTATGCATTTTCTTAAATAAAGTTTTGTAACTTTTTATGTAACAAGAACAAATATTACTCGCTGTGGATTCCCCTTTGTAAGCCCTTTTCGTCAATACTATTTTGATAGTTTCGAAAACTCTTTTTCATATAGTGCTTTTGAATGTTAATTAGTGACAACCACTATCATGCCCTTGGATACAGTTAAGCTTTATCTTTACTGTTTACTCCATTCCTATAATTTCTCTATTTTGTTTTGATAAATTTCAGCGCCACATAATTATACACTGTTATATTTTGGGGGGTCTCACTTTATTAGATTGCAGCTTCCTTCTCTTTGTAACTCTTATAGTTATTCAATATAATTTATTCGATGAAATTATACTTTTGCCCCGATAAATTTTGACACTCACGTTGAAATATCGACTTCCTTTCATAGAGTCTCTTTTTTCTGTATTTTTATTCATTTACTGTAACCAATATGTGATAATTCCAAGTTTTTGAGAAGATATAAAGAGCCTGTAATTGTATTATGGGTTGTGTGGTTAGTATATTATGCAATTATGAAAATGTCATTGTCTAGTTTATTGCCCATTAATTGGGAAACCTGTCAGAGATAAAACTGAATAAATGAATAGATTAATTGATCATTATTAACTAAATTAGTATTGAATGAAAAAATGAATGAATGAATTAACGAATGAATAAATAAATAGATAAGTAAATAGGTAAATAAATAAATAAACTAATAAATTAATTCTTCGTGAAGTTCCCGTATGAACAGACACAACTCCCCCAAAATAATGATGAATGAAATATCAATCTCGATGGGGAATACTAGTAGAGAGTCGGTTCATGAAGCTCCAGTCACTCAATCCATTCATTAAAGTCACATAATGTTTCCAAAGTGACTTCTCAGTTATTTAGCCTTATTCCATAATTACATTAATTTCAATTAAAAGACTAAACCGTGGCTCGGTGTTCACTGGTATGTAGACCGATTCTATTATTATAAACATTACGTGGCCCTAGTGAAAATTTAGCGTACATGCATCATCACTTGATTTAGTGTGTTTGTTTGTTTGCTTGCATGCTTGTTTGTTTGATTTTTCGGTCAAACGTTGTTTTGAAAACGGGTTCACCTTTTTCAGGATTCATGATTCAAATTTATTTTCATTTCCATAAAATAAACAGAGAAATTATATGCAGTGTATAAGCAGAACTTTTTGTAATAATTGCTAAAACGTAAGTTGACAGAATACAATCATGTGAAAATGAGTAACAATGAAGAAAACACAATTGTATTTGTTTTCTTTCAAATATATGCATTTAGTAGACGCAAATTAAGGATGGGAATGGAAATGGAGTGTCCCACTAAAAGAGCAAAGCTTGTATGATATTGGAGACCCTCAGAAAATACCTTGTATGGAAACGCCTTTTTAATACATTATAATTTGTATATTACTTAGGCTGACACAAATGTTTATTACAAACTTCAACCGCGCTCCTCCATAAACAAATTGGCCGTCGCACGTACGTTTGTTAATGTTGAACAGCATCTCCACTCCACCATCGCTGGCTACACGGGTGCCCCTTCGGGACGCTCTCGCGTCAGGTTCGAAAAGAAAACAGAGCTCTCTGGGCTAGGAAGGGCCAAGAAAACAATTTGGATCCACCAGTGTGGATACAAGCATCGTGGCGATTCGCTCCCGACGTCTGGACTAAGGTAGCTTCAAAAAGAAAAAAAAAAAGAGAGCAACGTAAACATTAGTAACCTGCCACGACAAAGCCATTCTTTACATGTGAGGGATGAGTATAATAGTGCGACTGAGATGAGGTGAGAGGAGGAGGATGGGGAAGAGATAAGGGGTAAGGGGAGAGAGCTGATGATAATGGTAGGAAGACCAGGAGATCCACTTGTTTACCAGACCCGCCTCTCCATTACCTCCCTGGCCTAGATAAAATATTAATTACAGATCTGCAAGATCTGCAGAATGCCGAATCAAATGTATGGCCTCCTCGCGTCCTTAAAGGGAAACACTGAGAAAGACAGAGATAGAGAAAGAGAGGGAGAGAGGGAGAGATAGGGTGGGAAGAGATATGGAGAGTAGGGAAAAAAGTTTGACGCCAAGGAACACTGAAGCTTTGTCGACCGTAACAATACAGAGCTGGGAATAGCGCCAAATATGATGAAATTTGAAGCCTTTTCAGCGAGGAAAAGATTAAGGTACGACTGCGAATTTGAAATGGGCAAAGGGAATGAGGACTAATTTACCTATATGTAATACATTTTTGCGCATGCGTGATTTTATTTATTAATTCATTTATCAATGAATTGGTCATGCATTCATTCATGCGATAATTCACGTCCTCACTCATTCATTCAAAATTATGTATCTGATGATTTACATTTTTGGAGCTTATAGACAACCAGCTATAAACCTGTTCGGTTTGGGTGAGCATTTTTATGGTTATGTCTATTTCAGCCATTACTGGGGGAGGAGGGAGGGGAACTTAAATACTCCTAACAATAGTTGATTTATGCACTGACATAGTAATGACTGATTACATAATCTATTGAATCATCTTTTCTTCTTTTGGATGTATCTCATTTAAGGCCGACGTAAGCTACAATGTTTTAAACCGAATAGGTGTGTATACTGCTGTTAATTTCAAAGTTTTGTACATCACTGTTTACACATAACCCTTCGTGTTGAAAATGGTATCTACACATTTCCCGCACACACACACACATGCACAGTCACTATACAATAGTCATACAAGCAAGACATGCAGAAAATATATATATATATATATATTGATACTAATTGTTAAATACTCGAGGTGTGTTGCGTCAAACGGGTAATCCATCACCTTGCTGCATAAACGTGTCACGAACGACGTCCATGACATCATTGCGCACTGTGTTTGCGATCTACCTCTCAGCTATAACAGCAATTATTTTGGTAAAGTTTTAATGATACATATAAATTGCTATATTAATGATTTGTTGTGGGACATAAGTAATTAAAAATATATGTATACAAGTTCCATCATCTCCTCTTCCTTCTCCCTTTTCTCTGTCCACTATGTAGACAGTCTTATCATTCATTCCACGCTTACATACTTACATTTCTCTTTCTTCTTTTACAAGAGAGCTGCCTCGTGTTTGTGCATGTGTCTGTATGTGTCTACTTTTTCCCTGTTATTGCTTTTTGCAAGCGATTTGCCTTGTTTTATCAGTATTAGATATATTTTATGAGGGGGCTGCAAACTACAAGCTCTGCTTTTTAGCAGTCCCCTCCATTTCCTACAACTTTCTTTCCGTATTTTTTCATGAAATTTACAAAACTTTATCGCAGTTGACAGTTTTTCATTATAACATTATTGTCGTGTTAATATGTGTATTCAAATGTTGCAAGCATATGTGTTGGAAATGAAATACAGTGTAAGACGAAATGAAATGAAAAGTTTTGCGCATATGTGTGTGAGAGAGAGAGTTTGTGTGTGCGTGCTGCGCAGGGAGCGCAGTGTATACAAGTGAGTTAGGTGTGTAATCTAGTAGAGGGTCCTTTCGGGTTTCCAGGCCGCGTGCGCCAGCAGGTATAATGGTATGATACCCATTCATGTTCCAAGTGATATCGATAACCAGCGCACGTTCCGTGCTCGCCTCGAGGGTCAACTAGCCGTCTACCAAGGGAAAGAAGATCTATTTTAAAACATCGGCACTAGCCTCTTATTCAGACTGTTTAAAGCAGAAAAGTTTTGTATATTATGAATTTATCTTTTCAAGGTTGCTGCAAAAAGTTGCTTCTTCCTCGTAATCCTAATTTATGTCAACATATTCAACGAAAAGCAGTTGATGGATATCACTGGTGTTGGAAGCGACCATTTTGGTGGAACTACAAAATTACCAACAGCTAAAACGCATGTTCTAAATGAACGAGAGTTCTAATGTTCATCGGGTGCAGTCGATTGATGTCAATTCCCAGTTTAAGTTGGTTCTGGTCTGCACTCTCGTTGGATATTTTTTTTTTCATGTGGTGAAAATGATATCTGTTGGGCTCCGAACCAAAAGTCCACTTAATCACTGATGAGACAGGATCATGTTGATTGTTTTCTGGGTTAGTAAATGGCCGGTGTTTTGGTGAATTCCTTGCTATTTCCGCCTTCCGCAGTCACACGAAATTATTTGACACTTGGATATAACTCCTCTTTCTTATTCAAAGTGTTTTATTATGCCGGTTTTGGACTTCCTTTAATGTGAAATTCCACACTATATTTGACGATTTGAAAGTCGAATTAAACTATTGTAATTTGTATCAAATTTCTTGAGCATTTATACATAGAGCCAAAATTACGAAGATTGACGGCCATGTTTTAAATGTTTACAATAATTTACTTTGCATCTTAGCCGGATACTTCACTTTATTTAATAATAAAAATAATTAATAATAATAATTGCATTTATATGGCGCTTCATACTGACGTTTCTAAGCGCACTTTGCTACTCATACAAATAGATTAGAAAACACAATAACATTAACAAAATCAGCGTTAACAGTAACAAAAGAAGAAGAAAGAAAAGAAAAGAAAAGAAAAATACATGTGATACAGTGGTACAATAATTAATAACTGTGTGCGCCTCCAGGAAAAAAAAAAAGAAAAAAAATTTACAACTATTTTATCATGTTGGCAACTATTTTATCATATTTGATGTACATTCCTTCATTGACAATTATGAAAATGAATTCAGTTGAAATTGAAATTGACACTGACATTGCGATATGGACCTAGAATTTGAATATAATGGAATTGCAAAATTTGCATGTTTCACCTTATATCCCACTTGAACGACAAACGAAACATGCAAATTACATGAGGCGTTAAAGTCACTATCTCGCAGCTTTCCCAATGGTTAGATATCATAGATATTAAATAAGATTGTTTGGCACATTTTATAAAAATGATCGTGGTTGAAATTACATAATCAGGCCATAATATTGTGTCTAGAGAGGGGTATCAATATAAGTTGTAATATCATTCCCGCTTTTCCCAGAGAGAGATGAGCCTGTGCATTATGTGTGTGTGTGTGTGTGTGTGTGTGTGTTATGATTAGCTTTTGAAGTTGCTCCCTTGTCTTGTAGAGAAGACCATGAAGGCCTATCCGTTCTCCGTAATGTTGGCTTGCCCACCGCGGCCTTAATCCTCTTTCATAGCCCGGTTTTCTTCAATGTTCCAAGACTCCACAATACTCAATTCAATTCAGTTCGCTATCGAATTAAATGAAACAGTGAATTAAACTCGATTTAATTCAATTCAGTTCAATTTTATTCATTATCATTTTATTAATAAATTTGTATTATGCCCTCTTGTCTTTCTGTAGTGAAAACCGTTTAACCCGTTCCATACTAAATTCTGAAATGCTCATAGACTTTACGCAGGCCACCAGGTTCCCGTACAGAAGGGATTAATTCTATCACTCAAGGCCTATTCGCTCTCCATAGCGTTGGATTGCCAATCGTCCTTGTACATCTCCAAACATAAGTCTTTCTTTACATCAAAAAACTCCGCCATGCTCAATTCAATCCAGTTCAATTAACTTTAATTCAAATCAATTCAATTCAATTCAACTCAATTCCATAACAATTTATCAATAAATTTGTATCATGCTCCCTCGTCCTTCTGTAGTGAAAAACCATTTAATTCTATCACACAATTAAAGACTTATTCGTCCTTCGTAGCGTTGGCTTGCCCACCGTTCTCACCATCTCCCAACATCAGCTTTTCGTTAACATTTAAATACTCCGCCATGCTCAATTCAGTTAATTTCATTTCAATTCAATTCAATTCAATTCAATTCAATTCAATTCAATTCATTCAATTCAATTCAATTCAATTCAATTCAATTCATTCAATTCAATTCAATTCAATTCCATATAAAATTATTGATAAATTTGTATCGATGCTCCCTCGTCCTGCTGTAGTGAAAACCAGTTAATTCTGTCGCCCAAGGCCTATCCGTCGTGCATGGCGTTAGCTTGTTCACCGTCATTACCCTCTCTCATTAAACACCATAGGTTCTCTTCAACATTCCGAGACTCCGCCATGCACGGGTTGGTGAGAGACGATCGCTTACTCTGTTCGATCGCTTCCCCAGTATCGAGAACCGAAATCGAACCGGTAACGCCGCGTTGGATTGCCCGTTTAAACGCCGATTACCTAATTAAGATGGAGTTCGATCCTCCGTTTTAAGAGGGACAGAAGGAGAGAATGAATGGGGTGAAATGAACGAACATAATCCTAGCAGGACACTATGTAAGCAAAGAAGGAGTAGAGAGGGAAATAAAGGAAAGAAATAATTGATTAACACAGCGAAGGTTTCAGAAAAACACTCTACGTACTGTCTGATTCTGTATCGCATGAATGTGACATTATTATGCCACGATCATCCTTTTCTATATCACCTTGTTTTACAAACGTCCGCTCGCTGAGTAAATTGAGTGATACATGGCATTTAATTTCTTACAGTAATCTCTTTCTCATCATAATAAATCACAATATGTATGTATTTATTCAACAGATAATGTAGGTCGAGGCAACATTATGATTATACAAGCCCATTCTTCTACATTGCTTTTGTTATATATTTGAACAATTTCAGTTGGTCAAACCATTCATATCCTTTTTCGTAATTTTCACACATATGAATTGTGGGATCTGCAGTTTTACACGCTACCCTCTATATTTGCCCCATCATATTTTTGTTATGTTCTCTTTAAACGCCTTAGTACCATACCATGACCATTAACATGTTGTTTTTGGTATATAGCATTTTGTTTTATAATGTACAGTCCAAGTACACAATTTTTTACATTGTGTTTTTTCTTTTTGCTGTACCAATGTCAAAAAATCTATAATTCCTTTGAACTGAACTGAACTGACCTGCGCTTTTCTTTGACTAATAACATAATCGTCTGAGACGACTTCTATAGGTTTGATTTCACTAAACCTATTTCGTTTTGTATCGCGTGTCATGTATCTTACATTGAAACATTTATGTAATTTTCCATTGAATTTTCCATTCAATGGAAAATTACATAAATGCGTCAATGTGAGTTTGCATCAATTAGTAGTAAAAAAGTGCCAAAATAACAGAAAAGGTGTAGGATAACAAGAGGGAGATAAAAAAAAATAATAACATAGAAGAACAACACGAAGTGGAATAGACGTGTTTGAAGGAAAAATATTGGAGGGATTGAGGAAATAAGAGGAAAAAGTGTGAGACGTTAAATTTTTAATTAGAAACAAAAAAAAAGAGTTGCTGATAAATGGTATATCTCTGGTTTTTGTCCTCTTTGCTTGAGACAGCGAATGATCGGATGGGGTTTGCCTGCTTTGATGAAGGAATTATGTAATCAGTAACGAATTGTTATTTTCAGTATCTGAGTAAGAAAAATGAAAAATCGTATCAATCAGGATGTTTGGCAACCTGAATTAATTTCTTTTGCACTGTTGTTATGAAGTTTTTACTGTGGAGCTCTCAGATCTAATCTAAAGCTGAAATTTACGAGTGGCACTTGCGAAATCTTTAAAGGTCCTATTTATCTTTGGGAGCAGTGATTTTAAAAATGTTCAAGATATCACATTTGATGCATATGTATGGGTCAGTTGTATCACAAAACATCTTACCATATAAAAAATTCATTATATGGCTAAAATATAAGGAGATATATCATTTTTCCCATCAAAACTGTACATGGTTTAGTCTATAAACACTTTTATATTAACTGTTGTTCACATTTTGTATATTTAGCAATAATTAACATTAATTATACTAATTCAAATTTTTACATCGGTTGTTTCTGTCACTAGTTCAAATTTTACAACTACTTTGAAGCTCTAAATCTTGGTATTTGTTTCATCTGCAAATGGTAAATAACGCCTTTAAAAGACTATAAAATTGCCATAGCTGTGATATGAGAACTTTGAAACCTTTATTGAAAACGCCCCGATGAAATTTCCCCAGTAAAATTAATCTTGACTTGCTTGAGGAGCTTCATAGGATCCTTGGAAACCAGAAAGATATATGGTAAAGCATTTTTCCATGGAAGTTTTAATATTATGACTTTAAAAAACTTTGATGGTTCGAACAACACTATACAACATAGAGAAGTCCTTCCAAGACTCTTTCGGTTCTGCCTACCCTTTCAGCTAGGGGATCTTACGGGGTTTGTTCGGCCAGCCGTCAAAGATATCAATAAGCTCAATGTGCCTCCCCCCCCCCCCCCCCCTCCACTACAACCATCTTTTCCCCTTTCTGCTTGTTCGCTCTGGCATAGTTCACCCTATTGTAGTCGGTCTTTTGTTCGAAACTTCTCGCTCAATATTTAGTCAGGCTCTATTGGGGGAATAGACGAGGTCCCGTGCCTATTTATACAAGTCTCAGCACCTGTGTGCTTCGGACACCACTGCGAACCAAAGTAACAAGAGTTTGGAACTGTAAATGCGGGTCGAACTTTCGCTGTAGCGCCTAGCTCCTGCTATGCGGCTACTTGGGTATCTGTAACTGTTCTGGACGTTGTAGGATATCAATTCATTTGGCTGATCCGAGTGTGGTGGAAGAAGAAGACGAGGAAAGATGGGTAAGCGGATCTCACGATCTATATTTTGAGTTTGTGTTACATGCACGGAGGACCCCGTGACATGACAAGGCGCTTTGTATACATGTATGTATGTAGGTATGGCTTTAACAGATCAATAGCTGTACTGCCGCTGCCTCGCGCCGCCAAATGGCAGGTTTAACGGCGGAGTGTGATCGCGAAGGAGTGAAAAATTATGGACACACCAAAGCGTCAAAAAAAAAACTTACTGTCGATTTTAAAGATGGTGGTATTGGTAGCATTTTCTAGATAATAGTTTCTCTTTCCCCCAGTCGCCGACCAAACAAACATGCCCACAAAGCATAAATTTCCTGTCACGTTTCATAGGCATGCAGCGTACAGGGTGTTGCTGTCTGTCGGGAGAGTGGCGGTATAATCTCAACAAATAAGAATGAATGAAAATATACAGGAATCCCTCTGCCACCAGCGATTTAAAGGACAAGTTCACCTTCATTGACATAAGGATTGAGAGAATGTAGCAATATTAGTAGAACACATCATTGAAAGTTTGAGGAAAATCGGACAATCCGTTCAAAAGTTATGAATTTTTGAAGTTTTTGTGCAGTCACCGCTGGATGAGAAGACTACTACTGATGTCACATGCGTACAACAATATAAGGAAAATATAAAGAGAATTTCACAAAATTTCATCTTTTGAAAAAAATACACATTCCCGTGATATTATTCCCATTGCCTTTAGAAAGAGGCAAGTCAAGTGCTCTTTTATTATGCGAAAAAGTGAAAATATGTCGAATTTTCTTTACATTTTCTATGTTGTTTTATATTTTCTTTTTCTCTTTTCATGTTGTACTCATATGACATCACGAGCCTTAGTAGTCTCCTCATCCAGCGGTTCCAACACAAAAGTTTTAAAAATGCATAACTTTTGCATCGAATGTCCAATTTTCCTCAAATTTTCACTGATGTGTTCTACTAATATTGCTGCATTCTCTTAATCCTTATGTTAATGAAGGTGAACTTGTCCTTTAAGGGCAAACTTCAGTGAGATTGGGGAATGCAGCCTTATACCTGTGCGTTCCAAATCGATTACCGGTTGATAAAGCACATCACGGGATGCATCACACTGTGTGAAAACATTTTGTGTATTTCTGGAACAAAGCAGAATATATCCGAGAGTGATGCGAAATTGAAAATTGGCTTTAGTTTGTCGAACTCATCGGTAGATTAATCTACTGAGGTACCGTGTCAGAAGTCGAGACATGTCGCTGTCTCTGCAGAGATAATATTAACATTAGTAAAAAGTAAAATAGTGAAGAGGATCAAGTATATTCAAAGCAATTATAAGTAACCAAGGATAATAATGTAGTTCAACAAAACGTTCCGTCATATCAGAATGTGCCGAAGTTAATGATGAAACCATATTTTCATCAGTCATACCGATATACTGTACAATTAGTAAAGAGAATCAAGTATATTCAAAGCAATAATAAGTAACCAAGGATAATAACGTAGTTCAACAAAACGTTCCCTCATATCAGAACGCGCCGAAGTTAATGATGAAACCATATTTTGATCATACAGTCATACCGATATACTGTACCCACCTCCCCCCCCCCTTCCCGCCAGCACATACTGTAACCACCGTCGGAAAGTGTTTCTCTTGTAAATGTTATACCCCTTAGCTGAATGATGAGTATACACGTCAATCAAATACCAATGCTATTCCACCGCCAGCGACACTCAATGTTACCATAATCACGAAACCTAATGACTTTAGCACCTGCACCTGTCCTAGATGGCAATTAATTAACTGTACGTACAGTGTGAGTAGAGATTTCTCTCCCTCTCTACCCTTATCGGGAATACAAGGACTTGCCCGCTCTAGCTACTTGTATAGCATGCACACCCATTTAAAGGGTCACTCTGCTCAATTTGACGATAATACAATTACATTTTGTACATTAAATTTATGAAATGGACGAAATGTTATGCATATTGGACCCAAGAATGATACACCGTATTTATGGAACAGTTTAATGGTATTTCAGAGGTTTGTGTACGAAACAACGATATTGATCAAGATTTGCTTATGGAATCTCCCATTGACATGCGCGGACATGTTTTACCAAATTTTCTTTTCTCTGAAATGCAGTCTGGATTATAAGATTCAGTTGGATTCATTTAGTATATCCCCAATTTTGATCTACGCTCTTTTCTGTGTTACCATTTGTTTGCTAACAATGGCTAAGTTTGTGTTTTGACTATCATTAATTTATATGTACTTCACAAAAAAACGAAATGTCGTTGAATCGTAATAATCATTTTGATTCAGTTATGTTTATTTCTTCTTTTTTGCGAAAACAAAGACTGGAAATCAATTCAAATCAATCAATCAATCAATCCAAGCAACCAAAAATGCAGGGATGTACTAACCTGCATGTTGCAGCAATCTTGACTTTTAAAGGGGAAAGGATGCATGAAAATTGCCAAATCATATGGACCAAAAACATGGCTGCCATAATATCTTACATCGTTTGACCACTATTTAAACGCATAACACCATTTCAAGTGATGGCAACATCACTTCACCTAATTTTCATGTGCAATGCACAGCTGTAACATGTATAGCTACAACCGATGTTATTTTTTTCTTTAAAAATGTTATTTCTATGCTTTATCTAAATGCCCCAACTTCCTCTTTTATTTACATTGTATACATTATATGATTTTAATGAAACTTATCGTATTTGTTTGGTTGTTTTAGTCATCTTGGACAAGAAATGGAGATTCTCTTTAATATCGATAATCCTCATTCTTACAGCATTGTTTGGTAGACTGAATCACAGGGATTGATATTACGCGACTCACGTAAAACATGCTCCACCACCTTTGTTGTGTGTTTACTGTGAGAAACATGTCCAATACAATTCAGTACAATTGTGTGTTAAATATCAGAGCAGTTATCTGTAAAAGCTCTCCCTCAGTTCTGAAAAATAATTAAGAAGAAATTATATTTTTTTAATCTCCATTTGGTCAAATTTTGGACCATTCCGATCGATGAAAAGATACAAGCCGCTCTGATAAAATCTGTAACTCGTGATGGTATTTTAGTGGAGCATCAGAAATGAAGATAACTATCTGTTAGTGAGAGCCGTGTGTTTTAAAAAGTACGATAAGAGAGTCAAGGCCGTGGTATAACATTCACCTTCAAATTTATGTGATTAGACCTAAAGAACCGAGAGAAATGTACTTTAAAGGGAAGAACGTCAAAGAAACTTGAGATATTGAATACGATGCATAACTTGAGTATGACTTGCTAGTCTAAATGCTTTTGTAGAGCGTTTATGAATGTATTTGGTTTAAATCCACATTACAATGCTTTGCCTACATACACGTAATATATCGGCAGATAAGGGAGGTACATATTAAGCCATACTTTAGATATGGCTTTATTATGTACGTTTGTACCTGCCTTATTTGCCGATATATTGCGTTCCCACTGTATACTTCTCTACGTAAGCTATAAAGTCTATATGAATTTGTTCTTAGCAACACATATCATACCGTCTTCGCTGTCCTTCATGTTCGCGACCGTGACCTCACGCAGAACGAGGAAATATTTTGTTTTGCTACATGTACTGTGACATAGTAAATTTATGACATCTGCAGGTACATGAACATGTACATCGATGTACTTGTACATGTACATCAGTTGCAATACAACACTTGTAATTGTAAATATACGAGCACAAACTACACGTACTTAATTGTATACAGTTACACCAAAAAAAAAAAATCACCATTACATTTGTATGTAAACGTGTGGAAAAAAAAAAAACTTCTTCAAGAAAATAACTTCTGTATCGTCACTCTAAGTCTGGCAACGTCTGCAGTCCTCGCAACTTAAATGTCATTTTTGTAAATTCCTGTGCTCCTTAACTCTAGCCTCATGTTAAAATTGAGTTTCGGTTATTTGAACACATGCAATGTACCTACAATGTACATATTAATTATACATTTTATGTAACCAAGTCGTTAACATATCTGTATGTACAAAACTTTGCTTGTACTTTCTGAAAACACTTGATGATATCTTTCCGCCCGATGTGAGAAAATAATGTATATTTCCCGCGCGCGATAATGACAATCCAATTATTCTTTTTTATGATTCTCATTGGACATTTGGAACGGAAATGTAAGCCTCAGTTCTTTATTGCTAACAAAGGGTTGTCAAATCCTTTTCATTTTTAAACTTGTGTGGGATTGACATTGATTGCAAAAATCCGGGGATCCTTTTTGTGGTTAGACTCTCCTCAGATAAGGTTGTTCAGATATATCATGGTTCTATTATACATGTAGAAGGGATAGCTTCCATAATGTCCCAGTTTCACTGCGAAAACAAGCAAACGCAATTCATATACAAATGACAATGGTTATAAGCAAACATTTAAAAAAAATAAACAAGGACGTAGTACAGTGGCATTGATATACATGTACATGTACTAAAGTCGTTCAAATGCAACATGTTCTTATCATCTCATATGGAAAGTAAACATTTTGCAATTCCTCTTTTCATTCGCTTGGATTTCTTTTCGGAGGAAAACAACCTCTTCTGGGCTCTGTTTCATAAAACTTGTTATCAATAATAAGTTATGACATTTGTTACAAGCTACTGAAATCTCTGCATCTGATTGGCTGAGAACAAGTTTGTCATAGAAATGTGACAGTTGTTACTGATAACAACTTTTATGAAGCGGGACCCGGACCCTGGTCTCTTCACTCTGCTTCCTTTACCTGACCATGAGTCAGATTTTAAGCTGGTTTCTTGAAGAGTCGAGTCGCGATAAACCGATGATGATTAAAATCTATCGCATTATCTTAAAGTCACATGTCGAGTGTTTTGTATGCTTTTGCGACGTCCCTACAAACTGCATTCAGATATTAGTGATACACTACATCGGACGTATTGTCGGTAACTTCGTGGCCTTTCGTGGGCTTTGGCCATTCTTGCTTTTACATAATAACCATAGAGGGTATAGGGGAAATGGTCATTTCCTATAGTGGCCAATTCTGTTAGCAAGACGAGATGTGAAAATGGTGTACTTGAGAATGCAAAACTCTAGGTACTTTTGTAAAGAATAGATGCGTAGTTCAGATAAAAGAGGCGAACTTTCAGGTGTCAAAAAGCAGCTGGGAGGCAGTAAGTGCGATGGTGTTTTGTTTAGTTTAGTTTAGTTTTGTTTTGTTTTGTTCTCTTCTCCTCTGTTTCTTCATCTTTCCTTATCTCTCTTTTTTTTTTGGGGGGGGGGGGCGGGTTGGAGGATAGGAGTTTGTGAGTTTAGCCAACTGGAAGGCTTGTAATCGTCTGTTCAGCTACTGCCAATGTACAGCTGTTGTGATGCTTTGTACACTTTTCATGTTTGTTATTCTCTTCATCTTATTTATCTATTTTATTTTGCATAACGATGAAACTGTAGTCCTTGGGTATAGAGAATTATGACAAACACGCCCGATGATGACTCAGCGGCTCCATGTCTAAAAGAGACATTATGTTCATAGGCACATTTGTTTACACTGTGTACTCATTGTGGAACGAAACAAGAAAGGACATACACAGGACGAAATATCGCTTAGTGTTAAAACTTTATTTATCAGCCTCTTCTCCTTGACTCCCCGACACTTACACGTAGATGGTTTGTGAGAACACTACTAACAGTAAAATTTCGTCATTATCTTTAAACTCACCTTTTCAACAAAAGAGAATTAAACTCGTGAGAAATGCGATTAGCAACAGTCATTACACGAACTATCTTGCTTACGACGTCTAACCCTTAACTCGATCAGATTAAATTTGTTCTTCCTGCGTTTTATCATACCGTTACATGGCAGCAGTCTGACTATAAGGCACTCTAACTGCATTTATGTCATTATCCACCAGCAATATGCAGACATAAGCTGTGAAAAGTATTCTAACACCACGATGAGACAAGGCCCATTACCACTAAACAAAGGCATATAGAATGTATTATCATTATGTATAATGCTTATGTGTAAGTATGTAGGTCCAATGCATTGTATCCGTGTATTTACAGTGCATGCGTTTTAGTGTCATGAAAAGGTTCGCTTGTTTGTTTACACAAATGAAACACACAGCAAAATTGATCATCTGTGAAGATACAAATTGTACTGTGAAACACAAACACCTCAAAATCCGCCACTAACTTAACGCACTTAAATGCAGAACAACTCCCCGGCCTCTCCCATCGGTATTCGGGTCGTGTATGCCCATATCCCATATCCATCGTCAACTCTGTTTCGCTTTTCAATTTACCGATCAGGTTGAGCGAGTTTTTGAAATAACATTTTTGCTGCTACTCAGAAAGGGCCATTGGGCGTGCTTTCCTACAAAATGTGTGCTTTTATTGTTGTTGTTGTCCTTCTTGACTTGAAGGATTGTAAACATACGAGAATGGTACGGGCTGGCCGCGTGAAGAATGAGAGAACAAAAGATGGGAATTTTTTTCCCCTAAAATTAAAAGCAAATGTCAAAGTTGTTGAGACTGCCACTTAGGCAACAGAGCGGAATAATGCATATTTTTATGAGAAATCAAATTAATGTCAGTGACTCTCCCGAAGGGAATGTGACGTCAAAACCGGATTTTTTTTTTCTTCTCTTGTCCATTATTTTGTTCATTGTCGATGCACGTGCACAGAAATTATGAAATTATTTCATTTTTAAAACATCATAAATATAACGAGATCAAATAGTCAAAATCCGACAGTTGCCCTGTCGGCATTGTCATTTTGTGATTCTAGTACGACAAAGAGAGCTCTATAGATTTAAGGGTGATGTTAGTTATTCCGAAGGTTAGTTATTCCGAAACACACAAATTCTTTGGTACACATTGACGTTAATTAATCTGAAAATAAGTTAGGTGTCGTCAATCCGAAAAAAAAAATGAAAATAGCGCACTAACAAACCTTCGGAATTACAAACCTTATTTCGTTTTCGGATAAAAACACATATATTATCATCTAATTTGTTTAACTGATAACTATCTGAATGCAGATACATGGAATCATGTTAGACCGAACAAGCCCATTACCCCAGTAACTCTCATTAGCTAACCCCTCCTTACCCTGTACCCCTACGTCTGTCCTATCCTAAAATAAGTACCAAACCAGGCTGGACGGCAGAAATTAAGAAAGTGTTAAACATAATAAAAAAGAGATCCACTTTAGACTTCCAAGTTGTACATCTCTCCTTACCGACCTCGGGGAAATATATCTAATATATACCAAATTACAATGTACATTTACATTTGTACTCCATCTCCGTACGTTGCCATTACAAGTCTTTTTGCAAATGTGACACGAGCATGCCTGCTTTTATTACTAGTTGGGTTTTTTTTCTCTCTCTCTCCTTTTTAAACTAAACAATTTTTATGTATTTTCCCTCGAAGGTAAATTCTTCTCTGCTCATAACTAAAATACATTGTATATTAAATGTCATCAAAATTATCATAAGCATTCACACACTTATTTAAATTCCTTTTGAAATACCTTGTAATCCCAATGAGATATTTAACCTGACTTGACCATTTACGCTATATACATGTACCAAACTGCATTATAATCTTTTTTACTCTGACAAGAATTCGCATGTGAATGAGTGTCCGTTTCCAGTTGACAAAATGAACAAAGAACTTCGTTCACAAAATCAGATTTTAAAAACTGTTTCCTAGGGTAAATCGTCCAATACATGAACATACAAACACGCACACTACACACACACAGACACACACACAACATTGCCTTTTTATGGTTAATTAGTTTACTTCTGCTCACAACACACAATTGCATTTTATGACAAATTGGTTTACTGCTTCCACCCACACATCAGCCTTGCACAAGGAGTGACACATTATGGAAATTAGTCCATCGAACAGAGTGCGTAGAAAATGTATAAGGAAAGAGAGATGCGGGGAGATTGACCCACACTGTAAACGGAGTAAATGGAAATTGTCATATACAACAACAGTAACAAAACATTGCACTGTACATCTGCTGTTCCGATATCGTTTTTGATAGGCAAATATATCCATAAAATAGGATATATCCATACATGAAGGTTGCCAGGAACACTGTGCAAGATTCTACTGAACTATTCATTAATGTGCAAGCAGTCTTTCAAATCGGTTCAAACACCAGATTGTGTAACGTTCTCCATTTTTGTAAAAGTAAATGCAACTTCCCAGCCTTTTTTCGCTAATTTCTTTTTCCGCGTCTGTTAGTTAGGCAGCAACCTTTTCTTCATTGGGCAGCATTTTTTTCTTTCTGTCTTAGATTGAATAACAAACTATATGTTTAATTGAATGATCAAACTGTTATGTAAACACACTTACGTGACAAAAAAGAAACGAGTTATCAGCCTAAACAGGTTTCAAATTGGGACGTACGCGATTTCTACTTCAAATAATTATGTTCAAATTTTAAATAGACTGTATTCAAATAATAGTTAAATGGTTTATGAGATAAATTCATTTGAATTTTGATCATATTGTGAATAGGAACCTCGTCAGATTCCATATAAGCTGATTCCTATTCAGAATTGATTTGTTTGTTTGTAGAGTTTTCAGTGCATTTGAATAAAGCGAAATTACCCGAATATACGATGTGTCTCTCCGATCTACTTGTATGTGTATTAATCCATATTCAACATGGCGCACTACAGATTCCCGTGACATTTTGCCTACTGGCAGTGCAAAAAAAAAAATAATAAATAAATAAATGCAAATAAGTTTAAGTTCTCGTTGGCAAAAAAATAAATAAATAAAGGTTGTGTACAATACAGTTGTATTACCAAACCAGACTTTTTGATACGCCTCTTAGTGTAAACCACACCATGCATCAACATAAATTGGAATTCTGTATGGTTCCTTGTCAACATGAAGTTCCTCGGATTGATAAAAAAAAAAATCTTTAATTGCTCTATCCATATACAGTATACAAGTATGTACATATGTAATAATAGATACTGTGATCATCCGTAATGCGTAAAACATATGACGACGGAACCATAACTTCATATATTCCTCTAGATTTCTAAAATTGTGGGTTTACTTTCTACCCGGAAATATTCAACCTTAGCTCAAATAAGATTGAAACTCACACATCTACACATGCACATATATGTACATGTACAAATATATACATGCAAATGCGGTGTATTGTATCCTGTTAGATTAGATTAGATTAGATTAGATTAGATTAGATTAGATAGTTATACATTACAAGAAATTAAGGGATACGCCAGTTACTGCTCACTCAGTGGAGACAAAAAAAAAGGAAAACAAAAGTGCAGTTGTGCATCGTGCAAAAATGTGACGAAATTTTCGAACGTAGACAATGCCATTTGATGTCTTTATGGTTTTTATCCTTTTAAGCTAGTTATTTGAGAGATGCAAATAACCATCATGCATAAAATGGCTCTTTTGGGGGGGGGGGGGGGGGTTCAAGCAGTTTCTGGAGAGTCCTGTCCCCTATTTACGGTGCGTCGATATCAATCGTTTTCAATCGAAGGATTGGTCCGTCCTCACTGATCGTCGTGTGTTTTCAGTACACCAACAGAATTAACCCAGTTTTTTCAAAGCATTACACCCGTCGTTCCCCGTGAATTGGCAACTTCATTCTACGACAATAAATGAGAGCTAATTCGGGACGTGATCCGCTGTGAGTGTATGGACACATCTTACCACGTTTGCTATACTATGTATCTTTCTAAAATGCCACAGAAAACGTTTCCATTCTCAAGGTTGTTTTCTTCTACCGCTGGTGATCTTGAATTGCTTTGATTGATTTGTGTGTAAATAGCGTCCCATCTCAAGCCTAGACAAGGGGAATTCATGATATGCTAACATTTAATCGAGTTATTTGATTGATTCTATTTGCCATGGCCAGCTCTTTCAACACAGTGTTTGTCAAGAATATCACGCAAAGAGAGTCCTTGTAATCTTTGGAGAGGTTTCATTCTGTTTTTGTTTTGTTTTGTTTTGTTTTGTTTTGGTTTTTTTTTTTTTTTGCCTTTGGTTTTTTATTCGGCAAGTCTTTTTCTGCTTTCTTGTTAGCCATTCCATTGCAACAAAATGCCCTCCAGATACTTGTACTCCTTTTCGACCCCCCCCCCCGAACATACACACACACACACACACACACACACGCACACACACACACACACACACACACACACCCTGCGGGTCCTTGAAAATGCCACTGTGGATATTACAGATCAAAGGGGGATCAAAAAACATCTTAATCAGTTGAGGTCGATTTTGTGAGGAATGTTTCAAAACTTGGTACATTTCCAACAAATTCTCTTTCCTTTCCTATATCTCTCTTCCTCTCTCTCTCTCTTTCACACACACACACACACACACACACACACACACATGCATACATTGTAAGCACAGTCACGTATGCTGTTGAATCTACTCAATATATCTTTACAAGATACAGCACCCTAATTGATCACGTTATCCCTTATTTGAAGACATTGCTTTAGTGAAAAGTCTAACGATAATCCAGCTACTATTTATACAATATAAGTCCTTGTGTTGATGGTCTGTTTGAATCTCTATTATGAATTTTATGTTGCTGACACTATCTTGACTTAGCTATGATAGTAAAATACCAAGTTTAGCGGACATGCGCCACAAGTCCCAATCTGTCGGTTCCATTCCGAGTACTACGTTTTTCAAAAATCATTTTATGGATTTTAAATAATGCAAATCTGCCATGAACAATTTATTCTCTTTGCTTCAATATTTATTCAGTTTGATGAATTTTACCTTTAACATGATTTACATACAGCGTGCTCAATTTAATTTCCTTCATAACGTAAGGCATTTGCATGTATTACTGCGCAACACACCTACGCCGAGCATGACTGTTTACTGTCCTTACGCAAGTGTCGCACAGAACGCGAATCCGTCACTAGAGGCACTAAAAATCGGCGCAGCGTGGCGTCATGTACTTTTTACCAACACTGGTGTCACCTCTGGACTCCGAATCGGGGCGTGACATTAAAAAAATCAGCGAGAAAAACCAGTCATGTCCTTGGCTAATGATAATAACGAGGCCTGTGAGAGAAAAGAGAAGATTCTGCAATTAAGGTTTACACCAACTTCTGTTTGTAGACGAGAGGGAAAGAAAGAATGAAGACGAAAGAAAAAAATGCAGACGAGAAGAAGGCTTGCTTTGAGACTGATTTCGCCTGCCGCACGGCAATTAGCCGGTGTCCGTGGGCTGTAGCTGTGAAAGCAGACAGGCCGTATATCCAGAGAGGGGCCCATGCAGGCGGCCGGTGGAGAGTGCTCAGCGGCTCTGGCAGTGCAAGGCTATCAAATCAAGGCAGCATGAACACTCGACTTTACCCTCCCCACCTGTTGATTACAGTTTGCATGAGCCTCCTTGGGTTGGACCTCGGCTTAATCCATCACTACCTCTTCCTTACTGACTGAAAAGTGTTCCTGTAGAGGATTCAATTCAAGATCCCGTCTTACATGTACATGTAATATCATGATGAGTTTGAGTTAAGTTCAGTTTGTTTGTGCTTCACGAAATAGAGGGATTTTCGTGGATGGTAAAAGTAAATATATTGATAACAAGCTAAAGACAAGCAGGCATGAATGATTATGTGATACAATGATTTTAAACAAAGTAGATTATAATCTTGCAAGGAACAAAAGAAACTTTGAATTTATTTGCAAAACTTCCTACAAATAACTTCATGTTAACAAGAACACACGACAACCATGACAACGATTTGCCTCTTGTTGACAGTAGTAAAGAGCAGTGGGGTGTAATAATTCAGACTAACTTAGCAGAGTTTTTTTTTTAAGAAGTGACGTAAGGCTGCTTACCCTTCTGGGTTTTTTTTTATTATTATTTCACTTCATTTTGTGTTGAAAAGAATAGGGCAAACACGTTCTTCTGTATTGGAAAAATAAAAGAACATTAATATCTCGGCATCATCTTTCATAATGACTATTGTTAGGCCTACTTCTATATAGTTCTATAGTTGTGAAACAAGATTAATATACGTCAGAAAGCTATTCCCGCGTTGCTGGTGTACGGAGTGCCTACTTTTTATAAAACACTCACACACATACGACATGCACACACACATACACACACACACACACACACACACACATAAACTTACTGTAAACATGATGGCCTTAAGGTGAGGATGATAAAGAATACGAAAGGTTGGGGGATTTTTTTTTCAGTCTGAAGCGCAAGCAGCTGAGAAAGCACGATGAATACCTAGTTATATGGTGGGTACGAGGAATGGTCTAGAGTTCGATGCCTTGAGATCTTTCTTTTTGTGTGTGTTTGGGAGGGTTTGGAACAGCCTTCTTGTTTACTAGAGACACATCAAGAGAGATGATCATGTAGATTATACAGAGAGAAGGTGGAAGAAGAGGGGAACACAGAAAATGAAATGGAATGAATCGTCTGGGCTTGGTACTCTGAGGACTTTCGCATGATACGGACGGCCAATTGACATTAAGCATTTTCCTAGAGAAACTGGCCTGTTCAGTAGAAAGTATGCTGTCTGTACATTATACATGTATGGATATACATAGGCACAATGCTGCATTTGAAAAAAAAAAAAATCTAATTTTGAGTGCCGGGGAGCATTTTCCACAGATAGTATCCTGGAAATGCGGAGACACTGGATATATCGTCCTCCGTGTTTGAGAAGTTCTGAATGATGTCATTCTGACTATCTAATACCTTATCGATCATGCTTTGCCGAAACAAAAGAGGGAGTTCGTAACGACGTTTTTGCCCCCACACTCTTAACAAAATGTCGATGTCAAAGCGGTCGAATCATACACTGTTACTTGCTTGACAAACACGGGCGTGAGCACCCGCGAACGTATCGATTCCAAGGGGGCGCTCCTTTTTTCTCCTTTCAAACGTTCCGAAACAACACCCCCTAACATTTACCCGCCAATATACAAGGTGTCAGACAAAGGTTGTCCTGAGCCTTGAATAACATCCCAAACTCTTAGGGATAAACTGAACTTTACTCGTATGAACTTTGTGCGCGTATTTGTAGTCGATGAAATCCGTACAACCGTGTACAAACATATTGTATCGTACAACCTGTACGTGCATGCCCCCATCCCATAATAAGTACATTTTATTGTAAGTATAAAAACGGTATGCGCACATCGCTTACATACTATATAACACTCTAGTCAGTTTGCAACCACATTGTGCTTTAAAGTGGAAATACATTATGAATATTCGCGGTAGATAGACATCGCTCTGCGGTCGACAGGAGTCTGTATACCCAGAGACTTTGGTGCCGTGGTTTACAGACGACCGCAGGTTTCTATCCCTACATGTGAACCTATGTTGTGTTTTCATAAGAATTACATATTCGAATCGAGAATAATTCTGTTAGTTAGAACTGACCTCTTTCATTTTTTTTTATAGTGGCCCACTGTTATGAAAGAACCACAATACAACGTGATAAACCATCAAACTTGGCTCCTACAAGCTTTCGGAACCAAGCCGTTGATTCTGCTGACTCAGTACGCATGAAGACTGAGCATTTAAAAAGATATGTCGACAAAATTGCTTTGATTTAATCTATGGATAGCTATTCTTACAAGCTTTGTCTGATTTTGTTGAAAAAAAAAAAAGATGTCGCCTGTTCGAACCTAAATAGTACGCTCTGAATAAAGACTAACAAGACCAGAATATCATTTATGGAGTTCTTATCCAGAATCTCTCGAGAAATCAACTCACTTGCTAATGAGGTAGAAGAAACCTCTGTGATTCTCCTACATAATAGGTAGAGGATATACTATTGCAAAGAGAAAGATGATTGTATAAGTAGGCCTATGTTATTTATGCTTTGATATCATTTCGGGGTTTCCACATTTCTCCCCTGGGGATTGCAGGAGCAGGTAGTCAGATGATAGGGCGCTGCGGGTGTGAATCTCGCCAGGGTTTTCACACCGTGCGTTTAATGGGAGAGTCCACTATTACGAGGCCCTGTTCGAAGCAAACTCAGCGCTCGTTGTATACCAAATGAGCTGCCTCTGTTTGCTCAGTTGTCTGTCAGCCTGGTTTGATAGCAACAGTAGCCACAGAGTTCCCAGATGTTGATCCAATCCGAATGAAAACTTGATTGTCTTTTCATCAGATTCTGCTGTAGGCCAAATTCATGACGAACAGAGAAATACTTTTGGTATAACCACTTAGAAAGGACATTCATATAGTCCTTATAGATAGTGACACAACATTTGCTCCTGCGACAATTGCTCCGGTCTTATTTTCTCCGATTTAAGGACTCAGGGTTAGGGTTAGGGTTGTGATAATATTTAAGATTTAGTTTGATGTGAGGGTTAGGATCAGGGTTGGGGCTATGTTTGTGAGAAGAATTGATATTTAGCTTATAGCGTACAGATATTTCATGGTAGCTATAACCATGGAGCTACTAACTGTCACTGGAGCAAATGACATGAAACATTATAGAGTGGACTCTCACTTTACTGGTGACCTTCTCGCAGTTCACATAATACTCCCACGGCAGCAATGATAAGACTGGGTGATTTCAATTGGTATGAGATTGGGTTCAATCGTCGCCAAAACATTAGGGCCCAAATCTTCCCAGACCAATATAGGATTAGGGTTGAAGATCCCTGTAAAGGCGAATGGGCGTGTCCTTCCTGGAAGTCTTCTTACCCCTCGTGACTGGTCCTGCACAGTAGATCATGGGATCACTACTGGTGTGTGATATGCCAAATGTAATCTCGTCAAGTGTTATTGATAGGGAGTTCGGTTCCACCAGACACGCGTCTCCTTTGCACATACCTAGCTATTATAGGTGTCACCTCATCATGTGGAAATATTTCCTCGTAATCCTCACATATAGATTTCTCTCTTCTCTCCTTTTCTTTTTCTATGTATGTTTACATGTGTGTGTGTGTGTGCGTGTGTGTGTGTGTGTGCGTGTGAGTGTGTGTGTATTACTAACTTTTTATAATATAATGTGTGTGTATGTGCATGTACACAGTTTAAATGTATAATGTATGTATGTACACGTATGTATGTATGTATGTATGTATTTACGTATGTATGTATGAATGTGTTAATGTAATGTATGTATTTAGGCATATTCCGTCTATATCTTTCAATCTCACAGACCCTGTCTATATTCTAACTTTATTCTTCTCTTCTGTCTTTCATCAGTGGTTCTGAAACCTATGTGTTTGTCTCATTTCTCACTTCTATCACCCTTGAAGTCTCCCCCTTTTCTCCTCACCTTATTTTCACGCATCTTCTCTCCCATCATTGTCACCGATCTTATTTCATCTCTCCTGGACAGTCATCTATTCTCTCTTTCAATATATCTTCGCTCTCTGTCCCTCCCTCTCTCTCTCTCTCTCTCTCCTTCTTGTCTCTTTCCCTTTATCTCTCTTTCTTTCTCTATATATTTATCTCTCTCTCTGTATCTCTTTGTTTCTTCCTGTCTGTTCTTTTTTTCCTCTCATCGCCCATCGGCCTCTCATCACATCCATCTTACAGCTTTCAATAAGGGCGTCTTAACCGCGTTAACTCAGATCAGCTGTGAAAGCAACGTCGTTTTTGCCCCAAACTTAACACACACGCACACACACACACACACACACACCACATACACATACACACACACACACACACGCACACACACACACATACGCACACACACACACACACACCACACACACACCACATACACATACACACACATATCTACACACGCACTCATATACATAATGCATGCATGTATATATTCTATGTACGCGCGTAAACACACACTTAAGGCAAACGCACACATGCACAACAACCACACTCAATGAGATTAACAGGCTCTGTGTGTACGTGCGTGCGTGAAAGAAACGTGACGATCGACCCACAATTTATACCGACCTAAGTTGGTCGTGATTTCTCTCCAGCACAAACGATTCCATGTAGACTGGTTTATAGTTTTTGCACGGGTGCACACAGATTAAAACACACGAATGGATGCTGAAATCTGTACAGTACGCATAGACACTTTCATTATCTTCCGTTTATTTCACTTATATAACTCTCTCCTTCCTGGCTTCTGAACACCTCGTCAAAACAGAGCGTCATACAAAGATTACTCTTTACAGTGTCTTCTTCGGCATGGTCGAATTGTTTGATTAAAATTGTGCCTTAAATAACAGTACAAGATTTTTTTTTCTAGTGTGCTCGGGGTCTGACTTGCACGATATTGTAGCAGAAAACGTTGTAGCTCTGGCTGTGGATAATCTCGTATTAATCAAACTATTTTGTATGCGGAGGAAAATCTTTCTTGGTTCGGATCTTTACGTAACAATGCCACTTGCGTCTACCCCCAGACAAGGGATATCGAGCTCATTCGAGTGTTACAACAAAGCTTTTACAATCATGGTGCTCGTAAGGTATAAAGTATTTTGATACATACACAACCACACATATACGCATACTGTAACAAAGGACATCGACACAACACACAGCTTTGTCATTTTACATCAGGTGTATCCAAAACCCGGTAAATATTTTATTTTTTTTTTTTGGTTGTATCTTTATGCTTTGTATCACTCACATTGCAAGAGTATGAATACATTGTAGAGGGATTTTTTCTTTACTCTCAAAAAAGGTCCTTGAATCGCGGAAAAGGTTCTTTTGCTGCGTTTTACTTACATTGTATGATACCACGCAGCCCAATGATAATAATAGGCCTACATTGTAATGATAATAAAACTTGTTATAGATCAAGGACAGTGAAAATGACCCCTATGTAGCCTACTCAACCTTATGGACGAAATGCACGACGATATATGTTGAACAACCCATATCCTCAATCTATGCACGTTGCAGCACGCATTAAATAGCGTTATAAATATTTTACAATTCCCCTCTTACGCGTTTATGTTTCATTCCCATCATACATTGCGAGTATAGATGGCCGCGGCAAAGGATCTAGTGCGACAGACCAAAAGGTCCGCCATGGTTCTTGCACTGTCCAAGATAGAGTTAAAGTCTTGTGGCGCTTTTGGGTGGCGCCATTATTTGTATCCAAAAAACAAAACGCTTTTCATCATGTGAAAAAAAACACGCTTTTCATCGTGTGAAAAAAAAAAATGCCATCTTGAATATATTTTCAGCTGAAGATGTGTCATCATAAACAGAAAAAAAGGTCTTGCTTTTCGGAACTGGCTGTTTGGGATATAGAAAGAGTTGTTTTCATGATATGAAACTTCGTATGCTGATAATGCCTCACTGCCCAATGGACGTGGAGAGTGAAGTTTTTTTTTTTTTTTTTTTTTTACATTATCTATCATGATTGTTTCAAAACGTCAGGTTTTACAGCTATATGTATCACGCACTTTTTTTTTTCAACGATGGTGCCCCGATAGGAGGTTTGGTTGTGGTTGGTAACGTTGCGGCGCCCTCGCACACTGGTTCAGCACGTTATTAGGTCAGCGTGACAAGTTCAACGCAGCTGCTCTCGTGTTCACGTAATGACAGGCGGGATAATGTTCGACAGTCAGAAAAGGGCAGAGAAAATGAACGGTTGGTTGGGAAGGGAATGGACCTATAGGCTAATTAAGTATGCCCTATAACGATTCACGTTGGGAAAGAAAAGGAATGAGTTGTCATGAGAACACTTAAGGTTAAAAAAAAAGATAGGAAGACATTTCATTCATGCCCAAAATGATGATGATAATGGTGATATTAAAAACGATAAAGTAGCTTTAGCGTTGGCATCATATTTGCCTTTGTAATTCCTGCCACTTTTGACTTCGCCACTTTTTTATTTTATAGTCTTATCATTGTATTTATCCATATGTTCATTCTGACGTTGCTTTTACCACCTTCCCATCGCTTCTGACTATACCTCAGAGGACTGTAACATTGGTGATTTCAAAGTCTTTTCAGAGTCACTGATATAATCATTGCATGACCATCGTCGTCATACATCCCTATCTTTATCATAGCCTTGACATCATCAATGCAGTCACCACAGCAAACTTGTTATCATCAGCTATAAGTTTGACTACAGTCGGCTGTATTAAGCACTGGATGGCTCGTCGAAGACTGCTGGACAGATGACGAAGGGGGGGGGGGTGGATTGGATGGACTGATACGTAAGTGCATCCTTTTGGCATCTGCTCCTGCCTGGTCGTTCCTAACCCGATTACGGCCCTGAAGACTATTGACTGTAGACCAGCGACAGGCACGGGCGACATGAATGGGCAACCTTGAGGGAGGTCCATATACCTTGGCTTTCTGAGGCGTGCTTCCTCGCGTGCTCTGCAGGTGCAACTCGCCTCAGTGGTGCGTTGAGCACGCGCATATACACTCGCAAGAAGAAATCATAAATTGATTTCTGTAACACAGAGATGTGTGTGTTTTGTTCCTTCTAGTTCTATTATTTTCCTTGTCTTTTTTATGACCTCTCCGCTGATCAGTTATTGACGGTTTTTAAAGCTCGTACTCATGCTTGCTGCTCCAGGTTAAAAATATCTCCTACATGTACGTGTATATAATAATTGTAGCTTGCAATTATTATGCACAACATAAAATCAGCAACGCAACTTTATCTTTATTAAATGATGCTTGTTATTGCAACGAATAAAGATAAATTGTACCGTCTCTTTCTACTACTTTACTCTCGTCATCCCTACACCCAAGGACTATATCATTTTCTTGATACCGAAACAGAATTGATATTCAACAAACAATCGAACAAACGTAAGAAGGCTTGTGGCTAATACCCCGGATGTAACACGCCTGATGTAATTCACGTCTAAACAAAATTATCTTCAATCTTTGTCAATAGACGTCAGCACTCGATTGCGTAATCACTTCTTTATTGTATTTTTTAAAGTCAGAGATGAGCCCCCCCCCCCCCTTAAAAAAAAAGAAAAAAGATCACGAGAACTGTGACATCAATCGAGTGATAGGCCTTTTCAATCTGATCTCTCAAAAGATACGTCATGACCTAGCCCAGACATTGAAAAAAAAAGAAGACATCGACCCGTCACCTAGCCCCCTTTGAATATTGTATTTCATTGTACGTTTAATTTAAACATGGGAAATTTTACCGCAGGATGATAAAAAATATAGTGGTTACCGTATTATTTTGCTATAGGGCCTACCTTTGTTCTTGTTTTTTGAGCCGCAGATACAAATACATTAACTGGAATCTTGGTAGTTTTACTTTTCAGTCAAAGCACCAATAACTATGTAGATTAAAAAACAACAACAACAACAACAGAACAAACAGCATTTGTGTTCCTTTAGTTCTGTTTGAGTCCCTGGCCAGAATCACGCCGCACGTTGAGAGACGAAGAATGTTGCCTTGACCGTACTCGAGCCAGAGTGTCAATCTTGACCACATGCAGTCTCATGTATAGCAATGGACGCATTCTAGTATAACACCTACAATAATATGTCTATTTTTGCATCATGATGATACTGCAATATGTTCAAAGGGGACACATCTAAGCCACTGCTTGCGTGGCTTGTCACGGAAGAAAAGTTCAGGATATTTAGAATGTGCATAAACCTAACCCTAGAAAACAAAACAAAACACAGTTTTGCCTGTCTCGCACATGACCGTTTTAGCTGTGGCTTTACGCCTCACCGGTCATGCCGGTGGTGGTATTAGCAAAACCGACCAAAACCAAGAGGAGGGGGGGGGGGGCAGAGTTTGAAAAAAAAGTACGAATGCATTAGACTGAAGTGCGGCACTATTAGGCCCTACACATAGTAAAAAAAAACAACAACAACGAAAGAGGGAAAAAAAAGAACATCAAACATCGAACATTCGAAATTCAAGTGTTGTCTTTGTTCTTGTCATACCATTGAAAGTCAGCATGGTCGCCTTAATGCAGCTGCACATTGGACACGTGATTACGAAATGCGTGGATGCTATTGGGTATTCCAATTCTCATGTAAATCGCGCAATAACGGCCTGTACAAGTCGGTCGCTAACTCAAGAATCCACTGATCAGTAGTACAGAACATGACGTCCCTAATACCATCAATTACTCATCGTGTGTACATTATTGTACACAATCTTCTGGGCGTTTGATAGCGAATGGGTTCACTCTTTCGTGATTGAGTAGTTACATGGCACCTCTCACAGTCATCATTCTAATCATGGTGTATATGGCTGATACTGCTTTTCTTTATACCCTTATTTCCTATAGAGATAGGATGATCGCTTCTTTCCCTTTTGGGTAAGATCATGTGTAGATGGTAACGTACTTTTTCTCTGTTGTAAGACATTGACTTACACACCTTCAAATGAAAGCAAGTTCTATGACTGATGGTAGTGATTCCATTGAATATCACGATGACGATTTGTGCAGGCTCAGTCGTGTTAAATTCCTCTGTTAAAGAAAAGCATATATCAAGTCAACTTATAATTTGGAACTGTTCAGTGGAATTTCTGATAAAAAGAATAAGTATTTTTTTAAATCATGCGAATGCACATTATGCGAATTTGTTAGATGTGATGAATACACACACATCAACAGATTTGTAAGTACAGCTGTATAGTCCTTGCTGTTGATTGACAAATTGCTCTACATCGACGTACATAGGCACTGAATTGATCAGTGTTTTAATAGTAGCCATGATAAAATAATTTTATTTCATGAATTTGAATTTACGAGTCCTGTTTATACATTCAGTCAATAGATTGTTCTTTTTAATATTACGTACGATATTTTATTCATTTATTTACACATATCATACCCATATAAACCTAAAGCGGACGGGGGTAGAAACAGAATAAGAGGATATTTTTTTTTAGGGCACATCACGCAGGAAATCAGCCTACTTGTTTAGCCTATCAAGGATAATTTCAAGGCTCATATGCCCAAAAGATGATAAAGATCCTGCCTTTTGTGTGTGTCATCTCCACTCTCCAATCTGATTATCTTTGCTGGCCCGAAGGAGTTATACGAATCATCCCTACGAGCCATTTGATAAGAAATTAAAAAGAAAGAAAAAAATCTCTTGATGGCACGAAGTGGGTCAAAAATGGTCGTTAATAGCCTCTTCACACTCTCCACGGAAATAAGAGATAGATAGATAGATAGAAGGACACAGAAAGAGAGAGAGAGACAGAGACAGACAGACAGACAGACAGACAGAGAAAGTGAGTGAGATAGGGGAAGGGAGGAAGAGATAGGAGAGTGGTTCCTTTGTCTTCTTATTTCATCAGGTGGCCTCTTGATTTTGCCTTAAGGTGCAAGTTTTGGTGTGTTGCAATATTTGTCAAAGCTCGAAAGCGCAAGATCTCACCCAAAGCTCTTTTTGTTGATGAGGTTTAATGAACGAGTTTTGGGCATAGTGTTATCATCTTATGACTGACGTGAGACCAGTGATGTTCAACAAGATACCAGGGCTCTGTTTTATGAAGAGTTCAATAGTTGATTTCAATCATAAGTCTATGGCAGCCTGTGTGGCAAGAGAATTTATAATCGATTATTATATCTTATGATAAATGGGGCTCAGGTGTGATTCAAGTCCTACAAATTCCGCATTTCAGTGGATCTGTCTTTTCCATCGCCATATTTATTGTTCTATTTATGTTTTATTGAAAAATTATACAGAATCACACTATTTACAACAATTAACGTGATTAGAATAACAGAATCACTGAACAATGTAGAGGAATTGTAAGAAAGAACAAAAAAAAAGGCAGAACATTAAGTTACCATATTCAAATCAAATCTTGTTCAAGAGCGATATTCCGAGATGGGGAAGTAGAATAAAACAAACAAACAAGCAAACAAACTAATGAGTGACCAATTAACAGTTTCATCCTCCCTTCCAGCTGAAAAAAAAAAATGTGTGCACTGCAGAGACTGGAACAAGCCAAACCAGGGGGCGAGAAGATCCACATTACCCAAATATAACTTGAACTTCCACAACAACTACACCTCCTCCCCCCCCCCCATTATTTATTTATTTTTGCTGCAGTTGTAAAGTGTGTATTGTTCCTGTTTTGTTACATTATCATTCGTACATATACATACTTAATGATTTGACCTGCACGTGCGGTGCCGCACAACACAAAGCCCGCCACATCATCAACGAGTGCCCCACCCTTGCCCCACCCACCAACCTGGATCTCGACAACCCCAACTTTGACACAGTGAGCTGGCTGCAACGGCTTGGTGATATTGCAGGGGCGGATCCAGGGAGGACAGCAACCGGCGCACGCCCCCCCCCCCCCTTTATTTTTTTTTTGTTGAAACAAAAGAAATAAAAAGAAAATAAATGGGGGAGGGGTGCGTGCGCCCCCCCCCTTTTATTTTTGTAAACACGCCCCCTCTTTACGGAATTCCTGGATCCGCCCCTGTATTGCGTAGCCGTCTCGAAAGAAAGAAGAAGATTTGTCATTTCAAATTGTTTAACTGTTGAATTGATAAATGAAACACCTTGTATTACATGTATGTATTTCCCTAAATGTTAAAAAAATAATAATTGAATTAAATTGAATTGAATTGAATTGAATTGAACTGAGTTGAACTGAACTGAAATGAATTGATATGAATAGAATTGAATGAAATTAGATTAAATTGAATTGACTAGAATTGAGTTGAACTGAACTGAAATGAATTGATATGACTAGAATTGAATGAAATTAGATTAAATTGAATTGAATTGAACTGAACTGAATTGAATTAAATTGAATTTCACTTAATTTAATTGAATTTAATTGAGATGTGCAAGCAATATCACTCATGTCACTTGCAAGCTTTGGTTGAGAATGCATTGCTAACGTGTTTGTCGCGACAGACACATCATGTAGTTTTAAGTGTGTCGACTGAAGGTCTGTGTGCTTTGGGACTGTAACAGCAGACGATCGAACTGTTTCAAGTAATCACGTTTCCCTGGGCGGCACTTTGCAACTTCCACTTTATCAGATTGGGGGCAGTAGGTTTAATACGTAACGCTTGTACGTTCAGAAGCTCAGCCAACCCCACACTTCGATGTCCTCTGCTGTTGGCCCCACGTACCTAATTAGGCGTTGGCATTTTAAAAGGGGACCCCCAGTTACAACAGGTACATTTTCTAGCACACAGGTACTGGGGACTATGTAGGATCAATCCAATTTTGTTAGGTTACGCAATTCCATTTGCAGAGTGCTACAAGTCATTACTGCAAATGGGAATGAATCTGAAATCGTGCTGTTTCCCGAGGTAGTAACTTTTATATATTTAATGGTTACAAGGAGAAATGGCAGGATATTTTATTTTGCCATTATTCTACTGTGGAAATTTTGAAGTTACATGATGTGTGTTTTTCGTTTTCATCCTCAAGGCTGACCTGCACAGAATCTTAATGGCAAAATTTGCCAAAAGTATCGCCGCTATAAATCATCCCCCAAGTAATAAATATGTTCGATGGTTCCGTAAATATCCTATTCTTGCTGATGTTTGCCTGTTTTAACTGGGAGCAAGTTTTTGTCATTTTTTTTTCCTCTTTGTTTTTACGGGACAACGTGTAATACGTGCGTGCTTCCACGCAGGTCGCCACACGCAGGCGGCTAGCTGCGCCATTTGCCATTCGGCGGCCTACAAAAGCGTGTGGACATGGGCAAAAGTCGGCTCTGTACCACATTCAGAGCATTTTGTATCCGGTGCGCCGAGTTCACACCTTTTCCTGCGCTTGGAGCAACGGTTTGGAAAATGTCTCGTTCTTCTCACTTGATTTCTTGCTTGCTTGTTCCTTATAGAGCGGAATTCTTGATGCGCCAGGTTTCCATGGTAACAATTTTCATGCACGAAGAGCTCACTGATATTTTCGCATTCTTGCTTCTTCTTTTTTTTTTCGCGTGAGTGTCGTGCTGATCGGTTTTATATTACTTTTCCTTCCCTTTCCCTGACACTGTCTATGTCAAGCTAAGTCTTTGGGGTATTTGTGAGTGTGTGTGCCTTGTGTGTGTTCACTTTTCATCTGTACAAATTTGCTGCATAGCCCATATATAACTGCACGAACTGGTCTTTTAGATGTCCGTTGGCTCCAGTTATGTGCACTGGATGGACAACTTCGTCGGGTTGAGGACCCTGCTCTTTGAGATGAAAGAATGAAGTGGGGTCTTTAACGTGCGTGGGTTATGACTATCGCACATACACTCGGAACCTCCATTGTATGCTCTACCCCAGGGACAGAGTGTTATGCTTCTATACTAAAGGGGAAGGCAACGTAACACACAGCATTGTTCAGTAAGACTCACTGGTATTCGGGCCTCAACAACAAACCTGAGTCGTTCGATTGCAAGACGGTCAGCTGACAGTAAACTAACGCCGCAGACTGAGCCACCTCGCCGTTATGACGTATCAATGATTGTAAAAAGAACAAAAACAAACAAAAGAAAAAAAAACAAACAAACAAACAAACTCCGCAATAGTTATGATAGCAAGACGACATAATAACTTGTGTCACGAAACACATGTAATATCATCGTACATGTACTATCGAGCAATCAATCAATCAATGTTTATAATTCAGCGTGACAATCAAGTTGAACAAATTCACTTTCGCGAGTTCTATCAAAAAGAGGTTCTTGCACCCCGCTAAACACATGTGCTCGATGCTGTATTATGTCAAAATGAAAGATCAATATCCACTTAATAACATGTACATGACATACTCTCAGATTTGAGCAAGAGTAAATCGCATTTTGCCTTGAATCCAATGGCAAGCAGTCACATACGGAAATCGAGCTACAATTGATATTTTAAACCATCAAAACAACTAAAAAAAAAATGCGTGTCTATTTCTGGTTGAGTAGAATATTCATAATTGTACAGAACCAAAAAGACTTTTTTTTTTAACTTGCTGTTGTCATTGTGAGGTATTGATTGACATAGACCTTCTGTGATTTCCTGTGTGTGTGTGTGTGTGTGTGTGTGTGTGTGTGTGTGTGTGTGTGTGTATTACTAATTATACGAGAGAACATGACAGTTTACAAATGTGAGTCAACACTACATGGCCGCCTTTATGTGAGTGTGTGTATGGGGGTGGGGGCGTGTGCATGTGTGTGGTTATCTTTGTGAATGCGCTTGCACGTATTCTCTGCTAAGATTTCGGGGGGGGGGGAAATCCGTGGAAAAAGACATTGATAGACATATCATGTCGATACATAGTACTACTGTGTATAACAGATAGATAAATGGATAGATGGACGGATAGATAGATAGATAGTTGATAGATAGATAGGTAGATAGATAGACAGACAGATTAATAGACAGACAGACAGACAGACAGATAGATAGATAGATAGATAGATAGATAGATAGATAGATAGACAGATAGATAGATAGGTAGATAGAGATAGATAGATAGATAGATAGATAGATAGATAGATAGATAGGTAGATAGATAGTTGATTGATAGATAGGTAGATAGATAGACAGACAGATAGATAGACAGATAGATAGATAGATAGATAGATAGACGGACAGATAGATAGACAGATAGATAGATAGGTAGATAGAGATAGATAGATAGATAGATAGATAGATAGATAGATAGATAAAGATAGATAGATAGATAGATAGATAGATAGATAGATAGATAGATAGATAGATAGATAGATAGATAGATAGAGATAGATAGATAGATAGATAGATAGATAGATAGATAGATAGATATAGATAGATAGATAGATAGATAGATAAAGATAGATAGATAGAGATAGAATTAATGGATTGCTAGAGAGACGGAAAGAGAGACAGACAGATAAACAGACCAAAATTATCTATTTTAAGCTACGAGCCTGCTAACAGTTTATTGTTCAAGGCAAAGAAGATCAACCCTGACGGTAGCATGTCCAATCTAGCACGGCCAACTGACTGGCTACCTTTCTTCTTTTGGGTCCATAAGCTCTGAGCTGAGGAGAGATATTCAATGCAGTCGTTTTTCTCAAGTTATACAGCGTGCAGTATGATTAAACCTTCTAAAGCTGCTGGAACAAAATAATCTCGTTTAGATTTGATGAGTAATTCGCCCCTGGGCCCCAATTACTCAGTGATTTCTGTAATTAATTGCTTCGCACACTATCTGGCTTCTACGAATTTCGGATTATGTAATAGGGGCACGGATTGGGCTCAAAATCCACTCTATAGGTTGCACGCAAACAATGGCAAATATTGTACATGTATTTGGGAAAAATTACGATTTTCGAGCTACCTTTGATGAGGAAATGTACGTAGTTATCACAGATAGAATGTATCCCAAAATATACTTCTGACTATCGTGCTATATCTATTACATTTTTTTTTTCAAGGAACCGAATCGTAAGATAATTATCTGCTGAATTTCAATGCTTGTATCGTAGATGAGATCGTAGAACTGCGCGTATAGGTTATTATCGGGATGAGAAAGGAATAATATGTACGGCTCTTAATCGGCCTATTTTATATTCTCAAGTAATTGGAGCAACTTCCGCCGGCTCTTACGTGAGCCGATGGTTAATTTTCATCACGACTTGTGCCCCATTCATCCGTGGAGAAGGAAGAGGGTGGAGGCTAACGCAGGCAGGAGCCCGACAAGACAGCCACACATACAGACAGACGGACATACATACATACAGACAGACAGATAGCCACACAGACATTATTGTAAACGGACAGACAGACAGACAGACACACGCACACAGGCACAGACATAGACAAACAAACAGAAAGACGGTCGTAGACAGGCAAACAAGCATAAAGACAGACAAACAAACAGACGGAGAGATCGGACTCCCCTGTCAGCACTTGTTTGGGTCCCACAGAGGACACGGTAATCAATGTTGATAGTTTGTTTGGGATAGCGGCCCTTAAGGACACACCCTCTTCAAGGGGATGCCAGTTGTGTTGTCATACATACTATAGAGCATTCGATGAACCAGTACCTCGTTTATAGCGTCTCACGTCTGTTATTTATTTACTTACTTATCTACGTTTCAATTCATTTATCTATACATTGTGTATATTATAATGTGCCGTGTTTCCTAGTCCCAATCTCGCTGTCCTTCGTTTTATCTCACGTTGTCTCAGACATGTCAGCTGTCATTGCTCAGTCGTAACTCCTTCCCCTTGTTTTCAACATGGAGATACAACCTTCTGTTAATGCAACCTCATGTTTTCACCCTCCTCTTCTATTTTACCTGTGGTGCTGTTTTTCTGAATTTACGCTTGCCCATTTCTCCCTTGCAGTCTATCTATTGCTACTGTCAGTTACAGAGTTTGATACCAAAAAAGGTTAAGCGTCATTTTTAAACACTTTAATATTAGACCATAATCAGATAAGAAAAAAAAAAAACTTACTGTTGATACCTCACTTATAACATCACAAGAAATATTCTTTTAATTCTGATTAAAAATATTCACTTTTTCTTGTTTTTCTACGTTTTAGCAGCTTTAAACGCAAATATCTCAAATGTATAAGAATGGAGTTAAGTCGTTATGTCGATCAAACTCTTCAAATCGTCGCGCTGATTTTCCTTGCCTTTTCTCTGTCCCGAGTCAAGCAGTTCAATCATTTGGCTCAATCATAACGTAGGTACCACGGATCATCTTCTGACCGATGCGCCGGACGCTTAGGGCGCACACAACCGTGTCCCAATGGTGCTCGTGACTTTCGTCTGCTGTTATTTTTTTCCTTTCTCTTTTATTTATTCATCCTTCACTTCCTCGTTACCTCTAGCTCACCCTATCCTGATTGAAGCCACTGCCGTCCTGGCCGGAAGTCACATGACACAGTGTGATTAACGTGATTTTAATGTCGATGTCCACATGTTCCGTGGCTTTCCGCTCTTGTCCTGTTTCTTCATTATTTCCGTCCTGTGTTTTGATGCTACAACCACAAATCTTGATCAGGAACCGCACAACCGTTTTGTTGTTGTTGTTGTTGTTGTTGTTGTCAAAACAAAATTTATCGATCAGGCGGAATCGTGGGGTATTGTGATGCACATGTACAGGTCAGAAACCTTCTTTTGAAGCGGGTTCCTTGATTAAAAAAGCATTTCAACAAAGACAGACGAGTAAATCCGATCGTCTTTTTTCTTTAGTGTTATTTCATACGGATGAAGGACACAACACAAGTCATAATGATCATCAGTGAATATGGTGGTTGCCAACTGTAACTGACATGAAAAGGGTAGAGTGTTTAAAAAAAAAGTTCACTCATTACATAATTACTTCAAAAGCGCCCGTAGTTTGGCGTTTGTATGAACAAAGTGATATGAATACATACTTGGCCGCCTATATTCATTCGGCACAGACAATGTTTCGTAATCAACTCCGGTCATAATGGTACCGTTTAATGATGAGACATGGACTGTGAAGTAACGAATGTGTTTGGGTCGAAGCTAGCGTGAAAAGCCGTGGCGAGGAGACCAGGGAATCATTAGCCATTATAATTATGAAGTCTCTGTTGTACAGCTGAATGTTTCTTCATGTTTATTGGCATAGAGTGACTGCAACCACCACGGCAGCCGCCAGCCGACTCTTACATCTCCCCCGCGGGGAATACCCGAAGATCAAGTGTTTGCCGGACTAACGATCTGCTCTGTCGCACCTCCCCCCCCCCCCCCCGAACTCCCTGCGTGTGTCGCATTTCCGTTTCTTTTGGGATACAGCCTGTACTAGCTAATTCTTTGCTACCTAACACCACCATACTTCACTCCTAAGAGGAGTCTCGGATGACTGCCCTAGCCTTAAACGATGGCGTGAAGGAGACGAGATAGAAATGAAAGGGTTAAAGGATCTTGTTTATTTCGATCAGCTTTCAAACTGAAACAAAACTATCCTTAAGCTGTCCTCAAAGAATGGAAAACACTGAGACTTTGCAACATTTTTGGCATTTCACTTCATTATCATTTTAATCGAAAGGACGTGTTTACCATCATGAGCTCATCGATCCGATTCCTCCTTATAGTAGAGCAGATAAGCCGAAGAATTGTGCAAAATTTGACTAAAGCATGAAACTTTCACCATTGTTAGTACATGCTATAAGATTAATTTTAAGATCGGGAGGTAAGTCTGAATTGACCTCTGATGACCTCTAGAGGTCAATGACCTCAAAATCTAAGAAAATTGATATTTTGCGTCATTGGTTAATGATAAACACAGTAATGATGTACTAAAACTTAATATTTGTCACAGCGAAATTGTCTTTATGTTCCACGGAGCCCTGACAGGTTTCTACCTTTGACCTCTGATGACCTCCAGAGGTAAATGACCTCAAAATGTCAGAAAATTGATATTTTGCATCATTGGTTAATGATAAAACACAGTAATGATGTACTAAAACTTCATTTTTGTCACTGTGAAATTGTCTTTATATTCCACAGAGCCCTGACAGGTTTCTATCTTTGACCTCTGATGACCTTCAGAGGTCAATGACCTCAAAATGTCAGAAAATTGATATTTTAATGCGTCACTCATAACTGAAACACAATAATTATGTACTAAAAACTATTTTTTGTAAGAGGAATTGCCTCAATGTTCTACTGGGCCTTTCGAGTCAGATTTCTACCTTTGACCTCTGATGACCTCAGATGACCTATGATGAGGCCAATGACCTCAAAATGTCAGAACATTGATATTTGGTGCAATTGGTTGATGACAAACATGATTTAGATGTTATATTCATTTGTATTACAATTGAATTGTTTTCCTATTCCACAGAGCAAGAGAAATTACTCACGTGTCTCTACCTTTGACCTCTGAGGAAGGTGACAGGTCAATGACCTCAAAATAACAGAATATTGATATTCTATGTATAGTCAATGGTCAACTTTGTAATACCCGATGTACAATCATTTATGCTATAATAGAAGAATCTTGTCATTCCATGGAACATTGGTCATTAGCCTGTGCATTATATCCAACTTTGACCTCTCAGGACAATGAGAGGTCACTGAGGTCACATGTGTAGGCTTACCTGTATTGATGTTTGGCTTCATTGGTGTAATCGTAAATGCTTAATCATGTACAAATCACGCATTGATGTTTTGAACAAAGTATGTATGCATATTCCACAGAGCATTGGTTTATAGTAACAGGTCTCTGAAATGTAAGAGGTCAATTACTTCAGAAATAAAGCTTAAGTTTCTTGAGTGATGGCAGTGACCTCAAATACAACTGTTATGTTTGGGTTAGTTATGTAGACTAGCAAATATGGCCATTATCTCGACACTCGAGGAAAACAAGGCCCACGAGACTGATATACAGAGTGTTTAATCTATTCAGTGTAAGTCTCATAGATCTTTTCCCCCATTTGTCGGACTCATTATGGGACTGGTTTGCCTAAGTGTCAAGCTCATGGGCAATATTTGCATAGTTTCCAGCTGGTGGGCCTGTATTGGCCAGTGTAAAGCTGGTGGGTTGTTACAGGCCTGTATTGGCCAGTGTAAAGCTGGTGGGTTGTTACAGTATGACTGCGATGAATGACTCATGGTCCTGGAGTATACAGTCCACAGCTGCGACATCATGGACCATCTTGAAAACTTCGACATACTGTGAGGCCCAACATGCATTCCACATGAAGCAATCCTGTGTATTGCAACTAGCTATTGCCATCCGAGACCTACCCAGGGAATAGATAAGCATTCATGGCAAACCATGGAGAAAGCGGATTGTGCAAAATATTTTGGAGTTCCAATAGGAGGCTAAGCTGGAATCAAATCGCCACAGCAGCTTAAAAAGGTTATACTTCAACCAAAGACTCTCTCCAGACGAAGATACGAGTATCATAAAGTTCAGGTGTTTTGCTACTCCATGCCGCTCAGGACTGTCCTTGAAAATGCATGCATCATCTGGGATCCATTCACCCAGGTGAAACATCATGAAGTTTGGAATGATCCAGAGAAGATATGCACTCTTTAGCTGCAATGACCATCATATGCAAAACAAGCAGTGTTACAGCCACACTTGAAAAACAAAACAAAGCAAAACAAAACAAAACTACAATGGCAATCCCTGTAAGAAAGTACAGCTCAGGCAAATTCAGCGATGATGTTCTGCATCAAGAACCCCACAATATCCACTCTGCAGGAAGTTGTGGCTCTATTGCTGCATTCTTCAAAAAGGGCAAATGACCAAAAATGTCAGGCATCATTTGCAAGAACACAAAGTAGGCCTACTCCCAAAAAAAAGGTGGCGGCTACTCTCGGCCACTGTCTCTTGTATCTCTTTGAAACACTTCAGGAGAGAGATACTCAATATTCAGCTCTGTTATTAAAGATACATTATGTCTCTCTTTTTGTTTTTGCATTTGTTTGTTGTTTTTTGCTTCATATAGCTCTTTGGATACCTTCTTTAACCAATTAAGAAAAGGCTCCATGGCAGAATATTACAAGATTACACAGTATAATGAAGAAGAAGAAGAAGAAGAAGAAGAAGAAGAAGAAGAAGAAGAAGAAGAAGAAGGAGAATAGGAAACGAGATCTGCTGTCAATGATGCAGAGCCAATACCAATCAGTTCCATGGCAGATCTTAGTCGGCACTGCAAAGGTTTGGATATCTCTCTCTGTTGACAAAGGATATTCTAAAGCTCTAAGTAAGTCCATGGGGTGGTTTACATTGTCTGGGCATAGAGGGTTGGGTTGGGTATATGAGGACAAGCGCGCCGGAACACTTCTGGTTTTGGGGGGGCAAAATCTCAACGGGGGCACATTGTGACGATGTGAGATCCTCGGCGCGTGAGCGAAGCGAGTGAGCGGGGGGGGGGGGTGGAAAGGGGGATTCCCCCCCCCCCCCCACTGTAGGAGCTTTTGTAAAACAGGGTACAAAAGTCGCGTTTATAGACCAAATTTCTAAGGAATTAAACATAGTGAAAATAATCAGTGCGAAGGACTGTGATCATTACATACGGGAGTACATTAAGTGTGATATCCTCGGCGAGGGAGCGAAGCGACCGAGCGGGGGGAGGGTGTGGGAGGGGGGATACCCCCTCCCACGGTGGGGACTTTTTGTAAAAACAGAGTATAAAAGTCGCGTTTATAGAGAATTTAAAGCAAATTTCTAGGGAATTAACATATTGAAAAAAATCAGTTGGAAGGACTATGATCATAACATACGGGAGTACATTAATAATGTGATGGTGCGAGATCCTCGGCGAGGGAGCGAAGCGACCGAGTATAAAAGTCGCCTTTATAGAACATTTAAAAGCAAATTTCTAGGGAATTAACATATTGAAAAAAAATCAGTTGGAAGGACCATGATCTTAACATACGGGGGTATATTATGTGATGGTGTGAGATCCTCGTCGAGGGAGCGAAGCGACCGAGCGGGGGAGGGTGTGGGAGGGGGATACCCCTCCCACGGTAGGGACTTTTTGTAAAAACAGAGTATAAAAGTCGCTTTTATAGAGCGAGCCACTTTCACTTTTCAATTTATCTGAAATGTACTCATTAAAAGCTTAAACGTGATCGCATCGTTCGAACAATAAAAAATATTCTTATACTACTAGAAAGCAAAGAAGAAAATGAAAAATGTAAGGTTTAATAAAGGTATGTTTCAGCGGGAACACTCGAGGACACGAGGCTACCATCTATACACTAAATTTACTCATAAGTTACTAGTAGTGTATAGATACAATAATGTATGTTGTTAGTGTATTATTTTCGCCCCGTTAGGGGCGAAAATTTTTGCATTTTCAGTTATGAAATTACAACATTTAGACAAGAAATGTGCCTTTATTGTTCATTTTGGTCTTTAAATCAGTGATTAATTATTTGTTACAGGGGGCACTTTGGGGGGGGCAAAAACTCGTTTTGCCCCCCCAACATTTTGTTTGGGGGGGCAATTGCCACCCCTGCCCCCCCGCTTCCGGCGCCCTTGTATGAGGATATGATGCTTTGTTATAACAATTAGGTCTGAGATATCTATTTTTTATCATCCCGCATGGATCTCCAACGAAAAGGAATGATAATGTGTTAGACCCAGCCGCCACCGTGTTTTTTCAATAGATTTTGATATTACAGTGTAGTTGAGAAAAAAGTAACCGCTCATTGTCCTAGATGGAAGTCAAAATTGAACTGTGTGTGGAATACTCTGCATACAATTTTGGACACACACACACACAAAATGCATTTTTGTTAATATAATTATTATTTCATAAGCAGCAGGCCATTACAAACCAATGAGACCAGACATCAATATTCTTACATTTTGATGCATATCTTTCAATATCCTCCAGAGGTCAGAGGATCATCGCTAATGTTCATGTGAAATGAGTACACGCCTTTTGAATTGCTCACTTTTATTGCTATAGAAATACACAATATGTGCATCATGTCAATCATTAAATATTGTATCAGTTTCATTTTCAGTCTTGGATTATTTTTTCTATGTACAAATAAAATCGTGGCAAAGTAAACAACTTTCACATCAAAATATAAACGAGAATACTAAAAAAGAAATAGATGTAATAACGTGCAAGGCAAATACCAGGCCTACATCATCTTAAGGTATACAGGTGAAGGAAATCACCTATTGATAAACAATTTACTTGACTGGGATAGCGACCACTGAACAATATTGTTTCTTAAAACTCTCTCTTCTTTTCAACAAGTGGAATAAAACACATGCACATACCGGGGCATTAGTTTGGAAGAGGGGTGGGGTGGTGGCAGGGATAGTTGACCCCCACCCCATTAAATTCTGAGATGTGGACTATGTTTTGTTGTTGTTTTTTGTTTTTTTGCTTTTTAGACAGAAAACTGCCCAAGTTTTTCACTTTAAGTGTGCATCGGATTGTTAAAATTTAATTCTGAAATGCAAAATCTCCCTTCTGTGAGAGGGGATATCTCCTTTCGATAGACTCCTTCCCCCTGCTTGGTTCCTTCCACAGATATAACATACTTTGGGGAATGATAATTTCCCTTATTCTATGAAAAATGTTTTTAAGAGATATTTTTATTTGAATTCCAAAGATGAAAAGGCCTTCCTATATATGCACAATTGTTCATTTTGGAGGGCAAGAGGCATTTGCCCCGCCTCCCGAGAAAATATGGGAGGGGGAATGGTGGGGACATAAAACTTTGCCTCCAAGTATTTCCTGAGATTGAGATTTTTTTCTTCACTTTTTTGACAGAAAATGAATTGTCACTGAACATTTTAGCTATAGTATGCACCAGATTAAAAGGCAGAATCTCCTTTGCATACCCCCTCCCCCACACTGTCTTTCGTTATGTCCCCTTCCATATACGCTCAGTGCTTTTGTCCCATTTTTGTTCTATATCATCACAAAGTATGTACTAGATCTTTAATTTCAGTTCCGACATATTAAAGAAAATCCCTCTTGTTGGAGGGGGTAGTGTATCTTTCAATTAACAATCCCTCCTCGGTTTCTACCCTTAGATTTGGTACACTCCTTTTACTGATAATTTCCCAAATATTTCATCATAAATGTGTATACTAGTTTTTTTTTTTTACATTTCTATTCTTACTGCAAAGGCTCCCTCGCATGGGAAGGATTGGGGGACAGCCCCTTTCATACCCTCCTCTCGCTGTATCAACCTCTCCTCCATGCATTGATTATGGCTACACATTTGGGTATGGACCTGTTTTTTTCAAAATGGTAGTTCAACCAAGAGTGGCACGAGATCATTGAATTGCAAACAAAAGAATGCAAAAACTCCATAATGTGGGAGGGGGATACCTCCACCCACATCCTTCTGTGGATTGGTCTTCCTCCATAGATGGCTGACTTACTACACCTTTTTGATACAAATTTCGAGGTATTCCTTCAAAAGTGCCTGTGTGCCACGTCGTTGAATCTCATTTCTCAAAATACAAGAGCTCTGTCGAATGGGAGTGGAATACCCTACCCTCGCCAACGCTGCGCTTGCTGGGTTCCCATCCATATAGACTTGGTACACCTTGGTGATCCATAATTTTCCAAATATTCCCCAAAACGTATGCATCAGGTTCTTTAAAAAAAAAAAAAAAAAACTTCGTCTTTGGGAGGAGGGTAAGTGAGATGCGCCCACACCCCATCAACTTCCGTATAAGTGATGACGCACACATTAAACAAGAGCTACACTGAATCACTGATTTCAGGTCTAAACCTGCAAAAATCCAATCCCCCACCCACATCCTCCCCCTCCCCCTCCGCTTCATTCCTTTGCACCATAAACTTATGCTTTTACATATTTTCCAAGTTCCCCCCCCCCACGTGAAAACAGATCGACACCCCTTGCTCTGTGCACATACCCGACTTAGATAATTACCTGAAAAGTTCTGCGGAATGAGTAGCCACTTTTTTGGTAACAGAAATGCATGGTTTGTAAGCCCTACATTATAAACAATTATTAACTATTAACTATCGCAATATCATTATCAATATTAACATCCTCACATTTCATTCGAGGTATTTGACCTTGTGTGATTTTCATAGGTGAACGGTAATGGCTCGTTAATAAACAGGGCCTACGAGTGCTCTCTAAAACATCATCATGTTTACCATTGATGATGCCAAACTATTCTGATACTTTGAGGTCATTGACCTCTCGAGATCATCAGAGGTCAAAGGCAGAAACTCGTCTGTGTGCCTTGGAATATGAAGACGATGTCATTGTACACAGATATGCTTGTTTTGTACATCCTTACCATGTTTGACCTTTCACCAATGATGTCATACTTCAATATTCTGATATTCTGAGGTCATTGACCTCTCAAGGTCATCAGAGGTCAAAGGTAGAAACCTGTCTGCTCTTTAGAATATGAAGACAATTTCATTGTAAGACAGATATGCTTGTTTTGTACATCTTAACAATGGTTACCATTAACCAATGACATCACAGATCAATATAATATTTTGAGGTCATTGACCTCCAAAGGTCATCAGAGGTCAAAGGTTAAAACCTGTCAATGCTCTGTGGAATCAGAAAATGGTTTCCCTGAAGTATAGATGCATGTTTAGTGAATCATAACCACATATATCATTCACAAATGTCTAAAAACATCGATATTTTGATATTTAAAGTTCATTGACCTCTGGAGGTCATCAGAGGTCAAAGGTAAAAACCTGTCAGTGCTCTGTTGAATCTGGAAATGATTTCTCTGTGGTATAAATGCATGTTTAGTGCAACATAACCACATATATCATTTGCAAATGTCTAAAAACATCGATTTTCTGATATCTAAAGTACATTGACCTCTGGAGGTCATCAGAGGTCAAATCAGACTTACCTCCCGATCTTAAAATAAATCTTATGGTATGTACTAACACTGGTGAAAGTTTCATGCTTTAGTCAAATTTTGCACAATTCACGTGATTTTGAGGGCTTATCTGCTCTACTATTAAAGAATGTGACCGTCACTTAAACACATCTGTATTAAGAATCACTGATATCAGCCAAAACAAAGCAATCACTGGACACCAAAGTCATGGTCAAAGTTTCCATTGATGGAGAAATGTGTTGTATGCGGTATATCTGAAAAAGTGTTATTAAAAAGTGCATGATTAGATGTAATAAACGTAGGAACACATGCTGTGTTCTTCCCAGAAACAAAACAAAACTGAAAGAAGCAGTAGAAGACCGAACAATGTGTTCATTTATCGACAGAACCGAATGACGTGTGATTTGCATACACCCGCTATGTAAATCCTGAAAGTTTACTGTCTTTTTCTGTCTATTCACTAATCTCTGGACAAATTTCGTCCATAAATGGCATAAGCGCTGCATTGCCTAGAACGATATCTTCGCCAAAAATAAAGCGATTCCACTTGAGATCATACCGCGATCACTATCATCTGCTCAAAACACCAGGTTGCAATAATTTGGCGTTGTGTTTTACAGTAAAACACATACATACATACATACATACATACATACATATATACATATATACGTACATACATACAGAGACATACATAGGCCTGCATAGACATACACTTGCGCACGCGCACGCACACACATACAGAAAACAGCTTTGCTCATGTAACTATTTAGCAATCCGCGTTTGTATAAAAAGAGTGTCTTTACACCGCAAAGTCCTGGGACCATTGACGGGTGCAAAATGAGAGATACTGACTTGAACAGGCGCGGAAAGACATAGAGAGAAAAAAGACAGACACTTCGACACATAGACAGACGGAGTCTGAGAGGGAGAGACAAAGACAGACAGACAGAAAGACAGACAGAGAAAGAGGAGAAGGAGAAGAGGGATGCGATCATGCACGTGGATGTACAGATAATGGAGCAGAAGGAGGCGCTGCCTTGGCAACAAGGGATTTACGATCTACGGAAGATTACTAATACAGACACCCTCCGATAGAGGGGGTGAATGAGCCCACTCACTGTCGTTGCCTCTTAGAAAGGAGGGGAATGATCAACAGTGTACAAATGGATGGTATACAGTATGCTTTGGCGTATTGTAGTCTAGCTTCAAGGCTGCTTGATTGCTTTTATATTTTTATTTGATTTTAGTTTTGTTCTTGCCTTTGTTTGCCTGTTCCAGTCTCGGTAGAGACTGTATACTCTATGGTTATCCTTGTCTACGCTCTTGTGATGGCTTACTGACATGGACTGTGTGACAAATTTATATTTACTGTCGTTGTTTCTATTTAATTCAATAGCGTTCTTCAATCAGATTAGATTTATGTAATAGAATGTATCATTTACCTCAAATGATTTGGTATAGTCTTTAGTAGCTCAAGAAAAAGTGTGATTTTATTTCAATATTCACATTTATTATGTAGGTATCCACTCACGGGCTCGTGTGAGTTAGAATTAAAGTAGTATTATACACAATCATGAATCAGTTCGTGACACCGAGGTCAGATATACGAAATGACATCTGGAAGCTATTGCAGAGTTCCACGTGGCTTGGCATTATGGCTTAATGGCGTAAACAGCGTTTGATTTCTTTCCCATGGCCTGAACCAAATATTGCAACTCACTTCATCAACAAGAAAGAAACACAAACAAGACATATGGAGGCAGGCCATTCGTGCAACAAGGACACTTGGCATTACTTAAGCATTACGACACTGTTCCAATCTAAAATATTCGGAGGTATAGGAAGATTCATTTGCTGTGCTCCCTTTCCACTCCCCAAATCATCGGTATGAACTGAGTTCGCAGTCATGTCTCGCGTTACCTAGACTTCGTACTATGTCTGTAATTGGAAATTAAGAACAAGACACTTACGGACAAGAATTGTAGACTTTCAAATCCGAAATTTTCAGGTAATCTTCATGGTAATTCGTCCACACTTTCAATGCGCCTCATTATTATAAATAACTACAATTCAACGCAGTCAGAAACCATGAATTTAAACAAAGCTATTTTGTTTACGACCATGCGAATACCTCGATATTTTGATAAACAGGGTATCTGCATAGTATAGTCAAATTTGCTCTATATCCACATGTTGAACTATGTCCTCAGGAACTCAAGAAATTCTTTCAAATACACGTACATGTACATGTTATGCATTCTGCATGACTTACAAAGTTGAAACATTATTTTGAAACTCCTTCAACATAGATTTTGAATAATTTCCCTCATAACAACCAACGACTTGAAAGTTTCGTAAGATTCCAGTTAGGGCACAAAGTTCCTCTGAATTGCAGCAATGTATCTTCTATCAGATTCAGAAGTGTTATTATGTCAGAAAGTGGATTTCTGGGGTGTCCGATCGTCTTGTCTTTAGGACGTCAGATTTCCCGCGTCATCCTTATCAACGAGATTTCGTCTGCACATGAGTCACTCAAGCCTTATATTTTACCCCCCTCTCCCCCCTCCCCCGCCCCCCCCCCCCCCCCCCGCGCTCTCTCTTTCATGGTCTATCCGTCTGCATCTTTATTTCCCTCTCCGTGGTGGAGTGGGACTTAAGTGCAATCGATGATCTGAAAATTATGTTCCTCGGTCCCACGATGGGCCAACATTTCCATTTTTCCATCGATACTCTGCCACGAGGGCGCTCAATCACCGTCTCGTCTTGCCGCATGGAATCGAAGTCAATGACCTCGGATCCGTCTGGATTTTAGCTCGCTGCGCCGATTACCGAATAATGATCTCGCCTTAACTCCCTTCCACAAACCCCATACCCCAACCCCTTCACCGCGCGGTACTCCTGCACCCTCCCAGATTATTGCTTGGTTCCTGGTCGTGGCACTTGATTACCCATATTCGTGTCAATTATCGTCTGGGGAGCAATGACTTTTGGCGGGAAATGGCCATCGATTGAGGGCAAGTTCGCCACGTGCACATAGTAATGTGCTTATAGTGAGACGCTGCGAGCTATGGAGATGCAGAAATAGATTTTCTTTTTTTTTTACATGCCATATTGTACGTAATTCATGATGCCTGGCCCAATCCTCACGCAAAATTGTTCATGGAATTGGAAGATTTGAAAGTTTTCAGCACGAGATATTCAAAACAATGTGTCTCTGCTTACAATACAATGTATTGTATTAGTGAAACTCACATAGACATCATGAATGACTACTGTATGTCTTGATGCGGCAATACATGTCTTTGTTGTCTGTGACATCACCTTAAAAGAAAACAAAGTCTCACAATAAAGACAGGGTTAACATTTATTTATATACCGTACCCATTTCCACTTTTTGCGTTTTGCGTTTTGTTTTGCGTTTAATTTCAGAAAAGAAGGTATTCAAGTTTACAACGTACGTGCTGGTAGCCTTTTGCAAAGGCAGCTCGCAGTAACTTGTGGCCGTGCACAGTCACAGCGAGTGTAGCAACCTGCTGTCGATGTGTGCGAGTCCATTGCGAGCTGCCTTTGAAAAAGGCTAACGTGCTACAGTGTAGGAGTAAAAAAATTAATTTCTTTCAAGTTCATTTCTTTTACAAGAAAAACACCTAGTGTCTAACAGTATTGTATACTCCCGAAATAAAGTCTCATTCAAGTCATCGAAGAAAACCGATATCATTGTCTTCAAATTCACCAATGTCGATGACTTCGAAATGTCATGTAACTTCCATTTAGAGACTGGAGGAAAGATCTTATTTATAACGAAGATCTTATTTATAGCGATCGGTTCGCCCGAATAGAAAGCCTGACTGCCATAGCTTGGGGCAATTATTGTAAGAATGTGCAGAGAATTCAGGTTTTTTGACATTTTGAAAATAAGAAGTAAAAACAAAAGACGCGGCAAGTTGGTAACACAATCTTACCGAACAATGGATAATGCATCCTCCTCAAACGGTATCCCCCGCTGTAAAAGAACGACGAAAAGTGCAACATATTCTGTCATTATGAAATGTTTGTGTTTGATGCTAACATGCTACCATGAAACAAACGAGACACGTCTCAGCTTAAATCTAACGTGTACTACAGCTTTTTTTTATCATCTAAGAAAGTAACAAGAATGACAACAACAACAGCATAAGCCAGTATTATGCGATGTGACTGCCATAAATAGCAGGCTAAAATATAATATGGGTCGACAATTTGACCCTTTGTTTCGTTGTGATCTTCCAACAAAGCGAAGTCTCCGATTTCTTACTGGGCAATCGGAAGTGTGCAGGTCATTCACCTCCGCGTTTCACCCTACTTTCTCCCTCCCCCCCCCCCCCTCCACTGTTCCACTGTTTAGTCGATGCAGTCAAATCGAGTTCGGAAAGAAAGTCGAGACTGATACTATCACTATTTCTGGAGGAGCTCCGGTAGAGTATAGCAAAGCATTGTAGTTTTGCTCTCTCCGAACCCTCATTTCGCTCGAGAGGAAGAGTTTCGACTCCTGAAGAAAAAAGTAACCTGCTGAATATACATGTAAAGCTTTCTACTTCTTGAAGATACATACCACACTCCTTTAGTTCTGTATAATTCTATATGTAGTTCTGCGCTTTACAATCAAGATTGTTACTGTGAATAAAGACGCCTTTTGTTGCACCAAGTTTAATGCAATTTTGAACAGTACATTATTCCCTTGCCTTCATTATATTGATATTCAGTGAACACACAAATAGACGATATTTAAGCAAAGGCAGCCTTACGCCTTGTTATACAGCATTTGCATCATATTGCAGGAAGAACTATAATTCACAGTATAAACTGATCAATTTATTAATGTAAACTGTTCTGCAAACTGCTATATCTGACATGTGCAGAAACCTTTTAGGCATGCGTAGAGTACTGCAATGTAGTTTGTCTCGAACATTTGTAACAAATAAATGAATTGTTCTTTAAATGGTATTTATCAAGCAGTGTAAATTTTGCCTTCTAAATGTCCTAATTTTTAGTGTGTGTATGTGTGTGTGTGTGTTTTCAATATCACACTCTCGTACACTGTTTGGCAAAGTCAATTTTCACATTGAATTTTTAAATAAGGAAAATCAGGTTCAGACGTCTAATTCACGAGCCGTACAATCTGAATGCTGACTACAATTTGTTCGATTGATATCAAGTGCTTATCAAGTAGAACCAGCAAAAATGGCTCGAACTGCAGATCTATCATGGAAGTACGGTCAATTGTTTTGTCATCCTAGTGGAAAAATACTGCCAATAGCATCGTCTTGATACCTTAAATGTGAAAGTAGCGTCATTTTTAGCTTCCCTTCTAATGCCTAAGTCTTCGACGAGCGTTTATACCCAGTTTGTGTCGGGTCAGTTGAACTTTTCTGACCCGTTAATATTGCAAAGTGCGGGTGGATTTGCACACTTTTAGGTACTGCTCTCTTACAAATGCACATACAGCGTACATTTGTATTTTATTACAATACGGTACAAGTCAAGAAACGGACGCAAATATTGGTATTAATAGTAGATGTATTTCACTCTTGTAATTATGTTCGAGTGGCAAGCGTGTAACATTTGCAGACATAATAAGTTCGAAAAGTGAGAGTGTGTCTAGCCAACCTCCTTGGTCTAACATTGCTTGGTCATGCCTCTTGCCCCTCCCCTTTAAGCCTATACTAATTCCCCGCTCCCCCTCCCTTTTTTTTTTCTTTTATTTTTCTCTCTCACAATACATGTACTAATGTTTGTCTATTATACCTTATCGTTACATTTTGAATCTGAAAGTCATGATTTAATATCTTATCAGTCTCCTTTCAAAATATTCTGCTCTGTTGATGAAAACAGCCTGTGCTCTGTGAAAGTATACACAATTCTTGATTTCATGATACATGTAATATGTATGTATTACAATAATTGGTTTGTTTAAGCGTTGTTTTTTTCTTTCTTCGCTGGCATAATGGTTCCAATGAATCGAGAGTTGCATTAAGCATCATTACAAGAAACAACGGTTACTGTTGTCTCTGTAAATGAATATTAAAAAAACTTCCCAAAAATTAAGTTTCCTACCCAGTATAGCTTAGTAATTATTTGCTGTGATAGGTTTTTGCTGCTGTTGTTGTTCTGACCAGTTTATTGCACGACACAGTATTGAGACAGGTGTATACGATCACTATCAATTTCCACACAAATCAGAATTGTTTAGGAAAGAATCTAGTAATGGCAACTCTACCTTAAAAGCGCTTCGCACTGAAGAAATATCAACATCACAATGTCATCAGCGCAAGATAGTATCAGGTTTTGGTGGATTGCCAAGATTTTAGGAAATAAGAACGATGTCGTGTAACGATTTTATTACCTGAATGGTACCTACAAATTTGGTTTATGTCTTCCATGTGCCAAACAATAAGGAAGTTGAGACTAAGCATTTTCAAATCGGTTTCCCGAGAATGTCCCCCCCCCCCCCCAATTTAATATTTCGCAGCAAGGTATGCTGGTGGAAAGCATAGCGCCTTGAAGCAAGGCCAATCCGACGGCTAGGTTGCCACCATGCCATGCATGCTTTCTACCAACCTCCCCCCCCCCCCCCCCTGCTGCCTTCGCGTTCTCTTCCCGACTACTGTATACGCCGAGTATTTCACGAGGTTTTTATTTTCGCGAATTTCGCCAGTCAGGTGTTATTCGCGAATTTAAAGACACGCGAAAATATTGACTCTGATCCCGACATGAATGTGCCGTGCACGTAGTATACTTCTCCATTGCATGTCTGTACTCCCTGATGGAGAATTTAACCGCTCGCGAACTTGTCCGGAAGTCCCGATTCGCGAAAATATAGACTGGTTTGATATGTGGCAAATACAGTATAACTTCGGGAGGTAGATTTGGGTGTCGAGGGAAGGGGAGGGGAGGAGAGTGGAGGGAAGGGAAGGGGCAGTGAAAAGTGAAAAGTGAAATTCGGGACTGTGTTGCCAATATAGGGATCAGTTTTAGATTTAGCGATTCAGAGGTTCTAGATGATTCTGCAACCGACATAAACACAAATTGTGTGATGAAAAAAAATAGATAAGGCTCGATATTAATGACGGATAAGCTTTTGTTTTTGTTTTGTTTTGTTTTTTTGCCTTATGAATAAACAAGTAATGACAAATGAGCATTAGAATAAAAGCATACATTATCATACATGTGCCAAGGAATTGGAGTTTACGGGATTTGAAGGGTTAAAAACAATGTATTTTGGTCTTCCAAGTTTTGATTGATTTGTTGTGTATGAAGAATGCAGCGCTACATAACAAGTCCATTTGGTCGTCATCATACCATTTGACCTCTAGCAATGACAGTGTGTCGATATAACCATGCTTACGCAGAAGAATGCCGTACTCAAAGCAATGCGTGATAGACCTTTGATGAGGCGTAAATCTTCCAAGCATGCGGTGACCGTTTGAATGCCTAGGGTGCGTTCTGCCAAGCATACTCAATCGAGTTGTACGCCGTTCACTTCACTGTACTGCAATATACAAATGTATGTCGATACAAAATGTGTGTGACCGTTTTTAAGTCTATACTCTACCAACAGCAAAGCAACTATACATGTACCAAAGTTACGCTGATTGCTAATCAATTTGAAAGTTGCTGTTCATTTTGTTTTTCTCGATAATCTCTCAATTTCCGAGTTCCAATCAATCTAATAAGAACGCATGAGGTGCACCTATCGTCAGCATGATCAGTGTTGAAGAATAGAAAGACTTGCGATATCCATCTAGCATATAAGTTGATAAATAAATCCTTGCAGATCCGCGTTGTATCGATTCAGTTTAACCCACTGTGTGCGGTAACCTCCCGAGTCCTGTACAGCGCTCGCGGGAATCTAAGGGTCTCGGTGGGAACGGGTTAAAATGCTTTTGTCATTGAGCTCCTCTCAAGTGCACAGGCAGTTGATTAACCATGTTTTGAAGCAGTGTTTTCAAATCTACCTTAGAAACGTAGTGCAGTAAGAGGGGAGCGCTGTGGTCGCTTATGTTCCGAAAACATGAATAATTGAATGTGAAGAGACTGTCAATAATAGAGCGCAACGAGACTCGTCTAAAGCTTTCCAGATGAAACTCATATCTCCCTCCCCATTTCTATCAGAACTTCATTATGGTCATTAGTGGAAAAGCATTATCATTTCCGATTTAATCATGAAGGACCGGAAGTTGTATTACTGAGATTGGAGGGGGCATCGAATGAGGTTTGAAGAGTAAATTTGACCAGCACTATATACAGGCTTCAAATATCTACTCTTCTCCATTCTCTCTCTCGCCCACTCTCTCTTCTCTCTATTTTCATATCCTCTCTCACTCTCTCTTACTTACTCTATTTCTCTATCTCTCACTCGTCCTCATCATATGTGTTAACAATGGCGTAACGATTCCCGATGGAGTTCTATGATTGCGGACCCTGTTCACGCCGTACAAGGTTCAGCCGAGGTTGGGAGCGTGCTCCGAATCTCTTTTTGGCCGGAAAGCCCATCGTCATTTGTCCCCAATGCGATGGTGGTATATAGCCCGAATTATCGACGTACGCTAGTGATATCTCTTTGCCGGCACACATCTACTATCTTCTCCTATCTCCATCATCAAAGACTGCAGGGATGATAATAATTCTGTTCTTGATAAATTACGAAGTGCCTCGTGTATGGTTGGTGTCTATGACTTTTAGGAGGGGCTTAAGCAAGATTAGTTGATTCAGGTACTACAGTATTTGCAATTTGATCAAACGATGATTTTAATTTTTAACTGCCTTTTGTATACAGCTATAAGCATGGACATATCTAAAACTCAAGTCCCGCGTTCTACAATCAAGTTTTCCGCATCGTGTGTGCAACAATCTACTGTAGTTTTAAAGGGAAGTCACCTAACTAAAAGTAAGGGAGCGGTAAAGCTTTGAGAGGTCTGGGTAGCACAAAAGAAACATAAAACGATTTCGAAGTGACCGGATTGTCACCTATGCAATATTGGGTCTCGTGACCAAGGGAAGGGGTGGGGTTATCACCTCCCTGTGTGACCGTGACGTCACTCATATAAAACAGCAGGAAATAAGATTAGATCTAGCGTCTCCATTTCCTTTTAGTCTCCTTCCTTTCGTACATAATATTATTAATGCACAGAGGTATGGACGATGGTAAACTATGGCTGTACTGGCCTGACAACATCCAAGAAGTACTGTACGGAGTTGATATTCTGCATTTTTATTTTCGGAGTAGCGCCCTCAGTATGTTTGTTTGCCTGAGGGCTTTGGCAGAAATCGAAATTGCAGACGTATTGCGCGAAAGTGAATGTACGATGATAGTTGTTGTTTTTTTTTTTTCTTTTCCTTCTACATTGCAGACATATGTATTTTGAGTGTGTGTCTTGTCTACCTGCGTTTCATACTATAGTCATCTGTATACACAAACAAACGCGTCATATAAATCAGTATCTTCACAATAACATTCTCTTTCATCCCAGATGATACAGGTAGAATTTGGAACATATCTGATAGCCTGATGTATTAAAAAGTATTTCAAGAGTACATATGACTTGCAATCTTGTTCACGAGGTAATTTGCTGTGCCATAACCTCTGTGAAAAATGACCATGCGTATAAAGACGTTCTGAGTGAGCGAAATGACCAGCGTTTCTTTCGTTTCGGCCACAAATTTCTATCGGCCAGTGATGCGGTGAGTCTTCGCTCATTTCATCCATCTTCTTTTCTATCTATTCTCTTTTTCACTACCTTTCTTTCTCTGTTCATTTTTCTCCATCTCAGTAGGATCCTACTATATATCTCTCACTTTCTTTCTTCTTTGCCTTTCTCAGTCTGTGTCCCTCTCTTTTCATGGTATTATCTGTCTATCTCTTTTTATCTCTTTCTCTTCAATCCCGTCCATCTCTTAATCCATCCCTCCCCTGATTTCTTCTTTCTTACCCACTATCTCTCTCTTTCAATCAATCAATCAATCAATCAATCAATCAATCAATCTATCTATCTATCTATCTATCTATCCATCTATCTATCTATCTATCAATCTATCTATCTACCTACATGTATTATCCATCAACATAATTATCTTCAACATCAACATACCATCAACATAATCTATATCTCTTTATGTATGTATGTATGTATGTATGTATGTATGTATGTATGTATGTATGTATCTATCTATATCTATCTATCTATCTATCCTCCTCTTTCCTTTCTTATCCCCCACCCCCCCCCCCCTCCCCCCTATTCCATCTCTTTCTGACGCTGTACTGTGTGTCATCTCATCTCGTTTCCCCCTCTCAATCGGCTCTCTCGTCACCCAACCTTGTCTCCGGGTTACCCTCGTGCGATTATGGATGGACATAATGATATCAAAATACTCGTACCGCCGAGCAAATTTAGCCCGATCGTCTCAAGCCGATTTCACCTCATTTTTCTGTCTCGTCTGATCAAGTACCACCAGTGATGTTTGATTAAGTGAATGACCTGGATTCTGCCTCCCCGCACGTCTATTTGCAAAGACCAGGGTCAACATTTTTTTTCCTAATTTCATTTTGCGTACAAGTTGATTTTGTCTTGTCAGTCTTTCAGAGTATGGAAGTCGACTGTCAAACCAGTCTTTAGTGTCAGTTGTTCGTACAAGATTATGTGTGTGGTACTGGTAATCCCCTTGACTTCTAAACGACTCGCTAAATCAGAGGGCTGGTTGAATTATTAATTTTGTTCCTTGCGAAGATGATATTTTACCGGAAAGTTCTTAGCCTGATTTTTGCAGGAAATTGCTTACCTAGTACTAGTATGTAGATGGTGCAATAGTGTACCCCTGAAATACATTGTATACATGTGCAAAACTACTGACAATGATTTGATTTACGCCGTAATGTCTTCGCGGCATAGCATATATATACATATGTATACATTGTATGTGTGTATGTGTGTGCGTGTGTGTGTGTTCCACACATCGTCTCCAGTTCGGCTGATTTACGAGCGAATGTGTCGTCATGAACAGAGAGAGGTTGGGATAGGTGGCAGTGCTTGGGGCGTGCCGTCTCTGACGTCATCAATGCGTGACAAAATGAAATGTCCCAGAAATGATTTCTGTGAGGCTATAAACTGTCCTGCATTAAGACGTTGGCTACTAATTCTTCGTAGTATTGTTTTGCTTCTTTCCACATCCAAAGTGAATGAGGCCACGACGTTTAAAATTTGATTTGTTTAACAGCGGCATCATGCAGATTATTTAGCAAGAGACTGAAATTTGTCAACATTATATTTCAGCGAGTATGTCAATAATAATGTTTCAGTGAGCCCGCACGTGAATACTTCTGTCACATTTCTGAACATCGTCAATGTTTACTGATGACTGTTATGGCTATGAATATCTTTCTTGTCTACTGGAGTGAATTCATTTACATGTTCAGCTAGAGGACGTAAAAGTTTCACATAATATTATGATTATACATTATATACATATAATAATTCATGTACTATTATTTTCGTATCTACATGGTGTTCAAGGACATGCCCATAGCTTGGTCAATTTGTGAAAATTTCATCATTTCTAATAACAGTGGATTCTTTTCTGATAAAATCAATCCCACATCAGTACTGCTTTGTCATCCTTAAGTTATGTTATCATTACAATATGAGTGCTTTGCAAAACTTACATAGAACGTGCCTTCAAGACAAAGACACCGAGCTGTATAGGACGTTTTAGGGCTGGAGATGATTGTTTGTAAACGGGGCTGGTCCATTTCGTTAATTGGAGACTTATCCGGCCAGTCCTTGCAAAGGGAAAAAAATAGAACTAGGCTCGGGGATTAATTATTGATACTGTTTATGTAACTCCGCGGGATAGCTCTCGTTCCACATCGAGTACGCCTTGGTCGCCGCCGCCAAACCACCCGGCCTTCTACACGGGTGGAGACAACTCCATCTCGTGGTAGGGTTCGTCGTCTGCTCGGCGCCACGCCAGCAGAAATAAGACCACGTGATCAAGTTGGCTGACGACGCGATACAGGGATTTTCTGCGATGCTGCGCTGTGTGAACGGTGTCTAGGGTCTCTCTCTCTCTCTCTCTCTCTCTCTGTCTCCCTCTCTATCTATCCATCTATCTATCTATCTATCTCATGATGTGCATACACAAAAACTCACTCAGACACACACACACACACACGCACGCTGCGCTGTGTCACAAAGCTCAACGCTCTTCCGTTCTACGTACAGCACGATGTTCACTGTCTTTTCTGTGAGAAAATGTCAAATAATGACCATACTTGATGTCGAAGTGAGGTATCAATGAGTCTTTTGGAATCAACGAAATGCTTCTTTACTGATAAACACATATCACCTATACAATGCATCACTTCACATAAGTATCTTTCCGGGATAACTTTCATTTTCGAAAAGAGAATATTTGCGACGCATCGACAAAGACAGTATTAGACCAATAATCAGATTTAGTACACGCAAAGAGACGAAATAGAGAATATAGATTCCCTGATTGCTAATGTCATAAATTTTGTTGGTCAGTGGTAAAGAAAAAAATAAAATGGTTTCTAGGACCCCCAGCTGTTGTCATTTTTTTAATAAATACTATTGATGATCAGAAAGTAGGCCTACTTCAATAGTGTTGTTCCGTCCTAAACAATCGGGGGAAAAAAATCCGAATCCAGGTAAGCTAAGATTGTAATGACATGATAAGGTTATTTGGACCACCAATGTTTTCTTCACATTAGGCTACACACTGTCATGACTGTAAAGAACATTAATTCTTTAAATGAATTCATGGTAATTTTTTTTTTTCTGTGTGACCTCTAAATTCCTAATACATGATATACCAACATGTTCTTCACGATCAGCAGGCATCAACGTGTACTACAGCTAAGCGCTCAAATTTATCTCGTTAGCACTGTTTTATTTCTTCCGCGAGCAATCCCTCATATTTCCCCAGCTGTTAATATTTTACGGTCCGTCGAGAAAGCAGGGAGAAGAAGGAAAAGAAGAAGAAGAAGAAACCAATGTTCGGCAAGAATGATATTTCGATTCCGCAACCATCTCCAAATTACACGTTATGTCATCCGACCCACGCGCGGTACAGCATGATCTCCAGAAATACCCTTGTCAGACGGAATTGAGCCTACCCCCCCCCCCCCACCCCTCCCCTCCGTAAACGACTGACGTTACACTCGCTCGCCAGTCCATATTTTTCCACCTTCGGATTGAGTTTCCTCAGCCCGGGGATATTTCTGTTTACACACGGCATGCTGGTGTGCGATAACTTTTTCATCGCGTGCCGAAAGCAGACGCACTGTGTACTACTACTACTACTTACACTATTACTTATGTAGCGAGGGATGAATATCGAAGACGCGGCGATTGATGCGCTAACGACATTTCGTCGAGTGAGGGCGGCGATTGAAAGTAGCTTGGCGGCGTAGTTGAGATGCAAGCGATATTCAGTCGAGCTCCTCTGCTATTCCAGAAAAGCATTTTAGTACGTAGGATAACGAACTCTTGGGAGTAAGAAAACATTAAGCGGTACTGAAACAAAGCCAAAACCCAGTAAAATCGGAGCCTATGAAGGTAAATATTGAAATCTATTTAATCAAACCAATTAACGTTCCCTTTCACAGGGCAGCTTTCACAGACATCGGCTTCATACAGGTGAACCGTGGAGCTACGTTGAAGCTCCATGGGTGAAGCAGGGAGGTGGTGAACTGTGAACATCATTTCTAGATATGCATGTAGGTGGGCTCGCCCGTTGCACACACGGGCTCTTCGAAACAATTAATTTGTCGACTGTACTTGCATGGTTACACTCAAGGAATATAGGTATCAATTTGCCATGAATGATAATGCTGCAAACGAATTCAGATGATGAGGTTAAGATTTCATTATTGGACATTACAATAAAAAAATTTGGTTGTTGCTCCTCCCCCTCCCCTCCCCTTCCCCCCTCCCCTCCCCTCCCCTCCCCTCCCCCTCCCCCCTCCCCTCCCCTCCCCCTCCCCCCTCCCCCCTCCCCTCCCCTCCCCCTCCCCCTCCCCCCTCCCCGGTGCATTTGAAGTTGACAGCAATGAAAGAAACGTGTGATTGCGTGTGCTTAGTAACAAATATCGCATGCATGTATAACATCGTAAGATCACGTCATAATTTCTGTTAATATACCACTTAGGCCACAGTATGAACAGATATGTGTGGAAAATAGTATTTAGAAGACGACCTTTCCTACGCGAGTCATTATTGGTCTTGATAGTGATACATAAAAATATTTACTTCAAATCAGAACAGATAGAAATGAAGAGTTTGTTTGTAAAAACCGATAAGTCCAATTTTACCAAATGGAGATATTTGCGATTAAAGGTCAAGAAAAATAAAGAGAATAATAAGAAAATTTTTGCTTCTTTTGACCATATCTTCAAAAATATAGCTTTATATGTAGTGACCAATATATCACTTAAAAGGTATTATTTTGCACTTTATGACAGAGATCGTACTTCAAAATCTTAAAAAATGGACTTATCGGTTTTTGCAAACAAACCCTTCAAATATACTTGACACAAGGACACACACAAACTCCGCAGAAACTATACACTTGCGCGCTTGATGTTACCCACGGGGAGTCTTACCGGCAGTGTCACGGGGCAGCAGCTGCCTGGAAGTCACCACCGGCACAACAGAGACCTTAGACCCTACAACAAGCAATAACAAGGTCGCCCGCTGCGCTGACCGTTCTACGAACTTTTTTCCCCTCCCTCCCCTCCCCCTCCCCCCCCCTTTCGCAGTCTTCAGCCATCCCACACCATGTATAGCACATTTTCAAAGACGGTTCTTATTTTGAAAGCACTCTGAGAGTTGTCTGCGTCGTTTGGCGCTGATTAAAAATCAGTGAATTATATTACAAAATGTTTTGAAGGTGTTTTTTTTTCTCTCTCTGCGTGAAGTTTAGAGGGATGCTGGCCATAATGTGTTCATTGAACAAAATAACGACTGTTTGAAAAAGACTGAGTATGTCCATTCTCGTGAATATTACTCCCCCCCCCCCCTCTCTCTCTCTCTCTCTCTCTCTCTCTGTGCAAAATGATTCTCACGTTTTCCAGACAGTAGATGAGAAAAAAGGGCGATATACTCCTCTCCCTGTCAATGTTGAGTTGAACACATGAGATATAATAAAATATATAAAAATCGAATCATTTTAAAATGGAGGTATACCAAAGACTTTTTTATATACAGATCTTCAACAGATTTATCATTAAATAACAGATTTATCATTAAATCAATCTAAATTGAAGAAATTGCTTATACCACGGAGGTACATAGGCTTTACGTGATACCTTGCCTGTACAACCAGGGAGGTGAAAGCTCCCTGGTTGTACAGGCAAGGTGAAGCTCTCTTGCACCTCCCTGGTACAACCAAGGAGGTACTAACTAACATCCATCACTACGACACGTGTACTACGTGAGAAGAAAACCTTCCCGGTATGGGACACCCAGTGTGCGTCCGACATCTAACAAGCGACAGGTTGAATTTGAGTGACCTTTGACCTTCGGCCTTCCATTTACTTTCTCGCCGCGGTATACAACCTATACTGCTGGGGCATGGAGCTACCTTGCTCCATGGTCAGGGCAAGGAGGTACTACTCGCCTATAGTACCTCCTTGGTCCTTGGTTAGGGTTAGGGCGTCGAATAAGGCCAGAAGTGCAAACGAAAATAATTTTACACAAACACTGCACCGAATGTGTGTGAACTCTGCGTCGCAACTCGAACCACGGGATGGAAATCATGAACGGGTGAACTTCGGCAGGGCAAAATAACAATCACTGGACTGGATTTACCAGCACACTCGTAGGGATATCACTGCTGACCGGAATGAACCGTGAGAGTTTTCGTACAGACTACACAGGTGCAGTATTGTTGGTACAGGTAGTATTGGTCCAAAGAGGTCATCGGTGTGTACAGGTTGAGAACAACACTTATATTCAACTAGAGAGAGAGAGAGAGAGAACGTGTAAGAGAAGAGCGTCCAGAGTTGACAGGTGAACACGTGATCGAACGTTATGTTCAGCGTCTATAGAACCTCCAATGAAGTCTTGATATTTGCAAACCCAGAACAGGATCAGTTCAACTAACTGCAATTGTACACGTTACTTATTGAAGCACATTATTATAGACTGACACCGATAAAAACAAAGAGCAACTTCAGCAACGCGATTTTTAGCGACTGTGCGTTCTTAACGGTATCAGCGCGCAGCGCATAGCATTGGTCATGCCATTGCACTCAAAGCCATGATTAGGGTATGAAGCTTCTGTGGTGCCCACTGAACTAGCGCCATCATGCGTTGCGAATGATACTAGTATCCAACTTGCCCACACTGTACAGATGTTTTGGATGTTTCTTTTTCAACGTGGTGAAAATGGAAATAATCACACGCATTTTCAATCTGTCCTATGTTAACTTTGGGTGTCATGTCACGTATTATAATTCAGAAAGTTTATTTGTTTGTTTGTTTGTTTCATTTCCATATAAGAAGGTAGCTGGATAGTCCATATTCAGCTGCAATAGTTTGTCTTTCATGGGGTCCAGTTGGATGTAAGGATGTAATGTTCTGTGAGTGTTAAGGAATCCATGAACAGAAAAGCAATCTACAGTGTATTTCATTTCTTCTTGTTTGCCTTTTTTTTCTTTTACAAACAGCACATTCCTCAATCTCTTCTGTTCGCAATTAATGTAACGGTTTATTTACAGCAAATTCGAATAATAAAACAAAGCTACAGTTTGTTTATGATATAATACTACTTGAAGGTAAAAAATATTTCGAACTAGAAAACCGCGAGAATGACGAACGTGTGTAGCGATAATTTATTATGTCCTGTCGAGGTGAATGGAAGTAGAGCATGTGGTACTGCTCTTTTTTGTACTCCTTATCTGGTTGTTTGTAGAATTTGAATGCTAACATAAAGGTATTTCTTCTAAACATAGTGTTGGAGCCCCGAATATAACTGTGAATGTGGAAAGTCTTGTCCATTAATAATTTCATATACATTGTATTATCTTACCTATACCATCTAAAATCATACAGTGGTAACATCAAACTCAAATATCCAAGACACAAAAGCAAGTGGACGCAATCTTTTCAGAAGTTGCAAATTTACTGTCATTATTATAAAGTCCATCGGTAAATGTACCCAACTCTTCTGCAGAGCTAAAAAAAAAAATGAAACATTTCCCTTTGAATAACATCTCAGTTGATTTTTTTTTTATGCTTCACCTTAACTCCATGTATCCACTGTGCAGTATTTCAATATAATGCGGCAGTTTTACTTTATACAGCATTTAATTGCGTGCTTGTATGTATGTATGTATATTTGTTTGTATCTATAAAATAATGGTATGAATCGTAACGACCACTTGCACACGTTCCATCTGCTTGTAGCCCTCATGTTGTCATGAGATCTAAACTAATTGCCATCTGGGTAAATGTATGAAACTGCTTCTAGATTTTAAGCTACAATATCTACAAAAAGTTATAATGATTATCTTCTTTCTTTCAATGAAGGAATTAAATATTCTAGTTATAACTTTGCTGCAGATAATGCCCTGGAAATCTATTAAGGAATTTCATAATATTTGTAGGCCTACATTCATATAGACAATGGGAAAAAATGAAGTTCCGTAAACTTGCCAATTACAAATAACTTTGTGCTTAAACATTTCCAACAAGGGCTAAGTATAATCATTTACATGTTGGCCTATAATAGATAACAAAACTGGAACAAAGTTCATGCTGTATTCACCAACGGTGAATACAGCACAAACACCTTCGGCATTTGTAACGGCATTTGTAACGGTATTTGTATTTGTAACGGCTCGAAAATTTGTGTGCAGAAATAAACCGTTGGTGAATACAGCATGAACTTTGTTCCAGTTTTGTTACTTTAGTTCTCTTTAGTTTTTAGGGATACGAAGTGAATTCTTTACCCTTTTAAAGGTGCTCTTTGTGGCAAAAAAAAAAAATAAAATGCAACTTTAGGAAATGCTTGTTTTATTTCTTCAGAGCAATCTTAAATGGATTTGGAGTTCTAGATGTGAGCATGAATAAGATTTGTATTATCACAATGGTAAGATATTTATGTCTGCTCTACAAAGTATATTTTGTCATCCATGACCTTTGAACGATTATTAACATGTGGACAATGGTGATAAACAATAATAATTCTGTAAGAACGTTTCTATAAGATGTTTAGTTTGTCATATCACTGAAAAGTACTCATAAAACTTATCACATAGATTCTTGTGAAATGTTTTCAGTAAGCATGTCACGTTTTGTTCCAAAATTAAATGTTTCCAATATTTCTTGCTCCTTTTTTTATACAGCCGTGCCCGTGGGAGCCATCGGCGCTCGATCCGCCATGCTTAAGGTCCACATACGCGGCAGGGCTGGTCGCAAGCGCGCCAGCAACGCTAGCGCTCTTTCCATCCCGCCAGATCTGGGTGTGCCTTCCGACAGCGAGTCACCCTACCCGGATTCTCCGGCTCGCCAGCGCAGACCGAGCCTGCACTCTTCCTCGGACGGAATCGCTCTTGATCCTGAGCAGTATCTGAAGCAAGAAGAGGAAGCAGCGAAAGAGAACGAAGACTCGGAACCACAGATATACCTCAGCCGGCGATACGGCTTAGAGGTCAGCGCAAAAGACGCAGCGCTTGCTGCCGAGCAATGGAAAAAATCACAAACTGACGAAGAGAAGCTATCTCGGAAACAGAGGCAGCGAAGAGAACACGAGTAAGTCACGACACCATTACATATTTTCCATACTGTAAGATTTATGCCTGTTGTATGCTGCGGTGATATCTTTACAATCACGTCATAAGATCGTCTGTAAATGAACTAATGTCGAGGAGAGAATTGAAATCAATAAGATATTTTAAAGGCATAGCGAGGAAGATAATGTGGAAAGTGAAAGTGGTAAGCACACGCTGTATGTGTGTTGACGAGAGACGGCGAGATAGCTGGTGCTTAGCTTGCAGCTGAAGATGTGGACTCATTGGACTGTTATGGCGCCATTGCGCATGCGTGATGACATCTGCAACGTCACATGTCGTTGGGGCAGAGAGAGCGGCATCTATTATTGAACGGTCCGTGCATTGTGTGTTCGCTATTTTCCAATGCATTATGAGTCTGCCATTTCCAACGCACCGCTCCTGTGATTTGCATAACATTGAGACTGCTTTCACTCTAGACTGGCGAAGCCCATGCATTTTGGTACGTGTGTGTATCTGTATGTATGTGTATGAGTGTGTGTGTCTATTGCATGTGTGTGTGTGTGTGTGTGTGTGTGTGTGCTTGCGCGCGCCCCCGTTGATATATGCATGCATAGAATAATGTGTAATACGTTTCGCTGTGTTTTTTGAGCAAGGCGTGGATTTCCAATGCATGTCTGTGCGGGGTGCCGTTTTGCGCGGCCTTGAATTTTTATATCAGTTGGCAGGCGACAGGTCTCGCTTGTAAGATATCCCAACACTGTAATCCCAGAGACAAAAATGCAAATGCAATCAATATAGATATATATCAAGGTAGAATGTAAACCGTATTGTGTCCTCTTCTGGTAATTAGATTCACGGTCAAAACATACGTCATACCGCCTCGGATTGGTCCATTCAAGGGTCATCAGGAAGAAATGTATTAGAATTTTAATAGTCGTTTTGCAGGAATTGCAGTTAACTCCATTTTCAAGAAATCTGGAAGTAATGAGGTGAAGATTACATGATATTGTCATGAAGAACAATGATTATGATTATAATTGTTATCTACGTGATATGACGACAAAATTGATTATACAAAAGTGACATTGTTCCAGATGGTCATTGTGTTAATTCTAACTTACATGGCCAAATCTTTTTGTTTTATTTTATTATTCCCATATGATCGTATCCGATGATAGAATGTCAGTGCCTCCGCTCATAAGTTGTCTTTTCTTCTTGCATGTTTGAGTCATGCATGACATATTTAACGGTTATTCAACAGATAACTTTCAGTTCTTTTAGGGATATTTCCTCTTAAAATGACATGTCATGCAATCATCGTATGCAACATAAAATATTTGCAAAGAAAATGTATAAATGATTTGAAAGCGTGGAAGTTCTGGTTTGCGTTTCCAACAAACATCACTTTCTGTCATGTTGTGCTTCAGTCAGCAGTAATGACTTGAACATTTGCCTCCATTCCAAAGTTTGCTCTTGAAGAAAAAAATGGATGACAATGTCATGTGAATATGGAACGTGATATAGTTGAGTGACAATCTCTTCGATCCCTGCTCTAAATGCGAAATCTGTAAACGGATCCCATGCATCATTCCGTCACGATATTTTATTTCCTAGTTTCCTACTTTGACATAACACGACAAAGACGAATATCATTCCTTTTTAAAGGGGAAATCCCGTCCAAATATAAGTTTGTCTGATAAGAAAGGTACGACTTCAACGGTATAAATTTGATCGAAATCGGATGAAAAATAAGGAAGATATGACATTTTGAAGTTTTGCTATTTTGGGGGGAAACAGTTCTTGAACAGTCAATATAAATATGCAAATGGCAAAGTGAGCATGTCATTTCCTCACAACTTACCATATAGTTTGCACGTAATATTTAGAAATTTCCTGTCTTTCGTTCAAACGCAATTATGCCCGAGGCTCAAATTCTCATATATCTAACTGATCACTATTCTGAAGTTATTCAACCAGGAATAACGTCATGTGTCAGACTTCAATGACAGAAAATTGAATTTTCGTCATTTTTTTTTTTTTTTTTACACGATCAATGCAAAATTGTGAGGGTATGACATAGTTAGCTCACACATTTGCATATTCATACCCGCTGTACAAGAACTGTCTTGGAGAAAATATCAAAACTTCAAAATTTTATAACTTTCTTATTTTTCCGATTTCAGTCAAATTTTTACCGTTGAACTCGTGAAATTTCACTCTTTTTTTATCAGACTAACTTATATTTGGACTGGTTTTCCTCTTTAAGAAAGCATGACGTCAGCACAATGTAAGAGCATGGCCGTCTACTGAAATTTCACACAATTTCTTGTTGTTTACACCCCGGGTTTACACCAGAAGACAGTGAAATTCACTAAATTCCACACCATGGCCTCGGGTGTAAGCGTAACAAAATCAGCACTTTTTTGAAGTTTCCTTCTAATTGGATACACCGCAAATATGAATCAAACTGAAGAACATGAAAACACAGTGTGTCTGCCTTGAGAGAATTGTTAAGTTAGGTGTGACCACTGGATGAACTTTGAACATCTAATTCACGTCGCAAAAATTTCAAACAGTCACGCACGTTGTATGGGGGGGGGGGGGAATCTACACACTGCTGTGCACATTGCAACAATTATATCATTTTGACTGCTGGTGGAGAGTTACCGCTACATGGTAAATTAGGGCATTTCTTCATCGTAATCGATATTATTGTTCCGAAGAGCACCGTCGTACATATCAGCGGCTGCACTTGTCATAGTATTGCTATCAATGAGTGCGGTCTATTGATCAAAGCGAAATGAATGATAACAGTTATTATCTTACAGTAATGTCTGTAAGTCAATCAAATCTAACTGATGAATTATGCCAAAAAGCGTGCACACTTAGACACACGTGTGGTTATAGATATATGTGTGTATGTACATATTGTGTACTTTCTCTAATATTTTATTGACTTAGTGTGCACGAAAACACGGAGGTAATTCATGCAACCATTCTTTCGTTATCGTTTGTTTTTTATAAATGTCATGATGTAACGCTTGAAAATAGCCCTGAATGCATTGCATGCGTATAAATACTGACTATCATGATTGTCAGCATAGACCTATACGTGTAGGTGTAAATACTTCAATTAGATGAGGCATTTGTCAGTGGGTATATACCATGGAATAGCGGCTATAATATCTGGCATTTCCCTTAGGTATGATTCCTCATTAGTCTCATGAAAGTTCGAGGCCAAAAGCTCAAATCCATCAGGAAACTGGCTGATCGCTATGCCTCTTGTTATTCATTCGTGGCTGCATGGTATTTACATGGAGGTACAACTTGTTCCATGGTATTTAGTACCATTGGATACACAGAAAACAGCCTACAGTACATGACAAAAATAAGCAAAGAAACAAGCAAAATGTGGTGCTAGTCACTGAGGAATAAGTGTAATGATATATCTATGGCCTTCATTGTGCGCGACCAAACTGGCTCACAAACTGTGCATTTTGACATGCTGTGAACTGTTCAATGAAGTCTATACTAATGAACATTGATTAATAATCGCTTACAAAATACTTACGTACAATAGACACAAACACGAACATAACAAATCACAAAAGAAATATAGGTTATGGTAACTGAAAATTTCGAAACCAAGCGCAATGTATGTGAAACCAAATTTTCCCCACATCTGTTCTTTTCTTCTGTGTCTGATATCCATCGTTTAGAATCGCATAATACATAAGTATTTCTGGTTCGTTTTTTGAGCAGCTTCAGTATGTCAATGGAAATAATATTTTTTACTTAAGTGTTGATACTCTTAACATTATTACAATACCGGTACAAGTATTAGCATATACGGACTGGACTGGAAAAAAAAGGCTGTAATGGGTATTAAAATGAAATCTTTTGGTTTATGTGTTAATATAATGCGTGGTGGACGGTAGAGTGTATTATGTCGAGTTTGGATGTCTGCTGCTGTATGTCCGTCCGTCCTTCCGTCCGTAATCAATTTTGTGGACAGCACATCTAAAAAAACCGTTAGATGTGTCCTTATGAAATTGGTATGTATGTGTATGAGTGGGCAAAGTTATGCCTATCAAATTGTGAGCCCACATGCTCAAGGTCAAGGTCAAATGCTCAAAATTTCATTTCATTTCATTTATTTTCATATTTCTCGATGAATAATAAAAAATACATCAAATGTAACATAATTGAATAATACATGATATCCAGCTAGGAGACATACATGTAATATTACAAAATGAAATAGGGCCTATACATAATGTCCAGCTAGGAGACATGCATAGAATACTGCAAACATATTAAACGTAGTGATCGATCTATTAAAGTTGAAATATGAGAATGAATGCTAAAGAAATATGAAGGAACCTACTTAAAAGCAAGGTTATGGAGCGTAGGTACCAATTTCGAGCTATACAGATTGAGATGAGGAGCACGGGTACAACAAATGACCGAAACATAGAGAAAAAATACAAAAAAAACCAAATATACAGGGATATTGCAAATTCTTCTCTCATGCAGGTCTGGGGTCGGATAAGCCACATTTTGTAAGCGGATGAGCCGTTATCATTTTGGCAGTTATAAGGTATTTTCCCCCATATCTATGCAATGCATAAAAATATTTTTTTGAAACATAGGCCCGGTTTCACGAAGGTGGTACAAATGAAACCATGGTTTAAACCATGGACAAAAACCATGGAGCACCAAGTGTCGCACGGAATATTTCGTTACGAAATCAGTCATTCCGTCGATGAAATGATTATTTTGAAACGAAATGACAACATTTTGTAACTAAAAGAACATTTCGTCGACGAAATGATAATTTCCTTAACGAAACGGTCATTTTGTCGACGAAATGACCAATTTCGTAACGAAATATTCCGTGCGACATTTGGCGCTCCATGGTTTTTGTCCATGGTTTAAACCATGGTTTCATTTGTACCACCTTCGTGAATTCGGGCCATAGTGTATACATGAACTACCAAATACAGATTCTCCAGAAAGAGTTTCAGGTCGTGAGGTCAAAGGACAAAGGTCGAGTGAAGATGTTAAAATTTCACTTTTTTCTCCATATCTCACAAATGGTTCAAGGTGTCTTCATGTAACTTAGTACTGTACTGACTTGCAGTGACAATCTAGGGAATTTAAAGGTCATGGGTCAAAGGTCAGTTTCAACTCCTCAAAATTTCACTATTCCCCTCTTATAAACATTGCAATGCCTGCAGGATTTTTCTTGAAACTTAGTGTATACAAGTATTACCCAATAGAGATTCTCTAGGAAGGTTCTTGCCAAAAGGTCAAAGGTCAAGTGAAAGTGCTAAATTTTATTTCTTTAAAGTCAAGTGAAAATCCTCAAATCCCCAAATACCTGCTCTCTTGAACAATATAGCCATTTATCCAATTCAACTTAGATCAAGGAAAGTGAACATGCAACACATTGGTGACAAACCTGTCATTTTAATATTTTGTTAATTATGTGAAACTGGCATAACACATTGTCAAGATATTAGACTATAGACCTATGAATGTATTAGGAGAACTATGCATTATGGCGGAGGCATACCAGTCGCCATAAATAGCGACATTTCTAGTTTCTCTTTCAAGGTTGTCCAGTGTCGTATCTTCAAGCTATATGGTCATATGACCACAGTCTTCTTCATTCACATCCCCAATACATGTATAACTATAATTCAGTCAGATCATTTTTGTTTGACTATCCTGAGTAGCTCCCATTCGACGTGTTTTCTTATTCTTTTCTCCAATCTGTTAACAGTCCATTGTACGCGTAAACTTCAGTTATGTTAGGATGTATACACACTGTATAATGCCTTATTGTGTTGAGGAAAAAAAATAAATTGCTGTATTTCATTTGTAATATAAATCATATTCAATGCAGAAAATTTCGAATAAATTCATTCGAATTTGAACAGAAAAAATCTATAACCTGAAGTAATTTTGTGGGGTGGCCTATATATGTAACCAAACCAAACATCAATTTCTTTTTTCTCTAAACTAAAAACAGATGAATCTTCATGAAAAGTAAAATTGATGTTGATGACATCGCCGTTGAGTCTGGGACGTGAATGCAGAGAAACAATCGGTCACTCTGCACAACTTCATTAGATTTCTTTTTGGGAACAATCGCGTCCGTCGACGGGCGATTTGCCCGCCAATTTAACCCTCGGCGACATTTTGCTATGCCAGTCCTAAAGCATCAAGCCGCCTCTCTTGGGAGACCCGCAGTATGGAGGAGGGGGAGGGAGGGAGTTAGGGAGGGGGGGGGGTATGAGTGTGCTCTTAATAAAACAGAGTGGTCGTGGTGATCTGAGGCACTGCGCACTGGTCTGTCGTGATGACTGATCAACATGCGACTATGTGTTGCCATGGCAATGAGCAGACAAGAAGTAATGTAGCGGAGTTTGCAGAAGATGAGGCAGAGCGGGAGAAGAGGGGATGGGGTGGGGAGTGGGGAAGTGGGGGAGGTGGGGTTCTTGTGATGTCGCTTATAGCTTGGAATTTTCCCCTTCTTCAAAAGTGGACCCATTTTCGTGATTGTTGCCGCTGTCTCGCTTGTTTCCTTACATCACGACCCAAGATCGACGACTAACTAACTGCATCTTCACCGTGAATTGTTTACATCATTACAGCGCTATACTGTAAGCCAGTCACTCTCCCCTGATAATTGTGTTTGCCATATTTTTCTGCCGTGTAGGTTTGAAATGTATGAAATATGATTTCCCAAAGGTTATTGCACTATAACTGGATGGAGTCGATAGGAAAAATTGCTTGGTACATGTTTGCATTGCACACTGTGACTTCCACGACGAGGCGGTGTCATGGAAAATTATTTTGTTGTTGTTGTTGTGGACATGATCTCTGATATCAGAGACTCTCGGAGGGTATCATTTAGATAAGAAGTAATCATTTTCATTTTCTATCTAATATAATAAGTCAGAGCTGTTAACAACAACAACAAATCTACTTAAAGTGGTGCTCTTTGTGAGTAAATGATCTATCCCGTGAGCGCACAGTGTTTTTTCCCCAGATTTTACATTTATAACAGGTTAATCCAGAGATGACAATGTGGTCATCATAATGTGCACGTTTAGGTTTATTATTTGTGAGCTTAATCAGACAACTTTTCAGGGAGAAATCGAAACAATTTTTCCAGACGGCAGTATTTTCATCTTCACCGACGCATTCGATTTTTACAAACGTAGATTACAGACACTTTCCCTCATGATCAGTTTTGCGTTTGTGTGCTCTCATTAATAAAATGGTAATGATTTATCATGATGATGTTTAACAGGGCAAACGATTACCATGAGTCAGAAAGAGCTAATGTTCACTCCCATTTATCATCTTGTTCATGTGAGATGCTCCGAGTTTTGAACTCGGAGATTAACGAGACAATCGAAACGGAGAAAATTTATAAGTAAAACACATTTTTTCCCAAAAAAAAATAGTTGGGCTCAATGGCATTATGTTGGATGTTAGATTCGAAATACGTCTTCCCTTTTCTTACCGAGAGGTCTAAAGGTACGTGCAAATTCAATGACTTTATATACCTTTTTCCAGTTTTTATATAAATCCAAAGTACATAGATACCTGAGTGCAGTTTACTGACACTGAGCATGACGTTATAACATCTCTTGAATTAATCCTTTTACGGCGTCTTTGACATGGCTTACGACTAATCCATAATGAACATTCAACACAGAAAACTGATAATGATAAACATTACGCTGTAAATGAATTGATATTAATAGCATAACCGATTACATGTAATTATTTTAGACATTAAGCCCACTAGGATAACGTTTCAGTTGTATTTTTTTTTTTTTTTTTTTTTGGTCGGGCGATGACGTCCACGTACTTTCAATGCCTACAATAAAATTGGCCAATTCAAATTAGAAACTGTCCTTGAAATTCTTAGGAAAATACTCTCGGAAGTAAATGCTGTGCAATCTGTTTTTCACCGATGATGTCAACACTTTCGTAAAGAAAAAAAAAGACATTGCCCTTTTTTTGTGTGTGTGGGGGGGGGGTGGAGAGGGGTGGGGGCTATTAAGTGATTTACCGAGGCGAATGATTCACAATAAAATACGAAAATGTTCTAACCCTTGTACACTCTGAAAAATGAAATGGTAAATCAACATTCTATATACATTTTGTCACTCCTGCAACCTTTTCGTAATTGTGCGATTAAAACACTCAAAATATTGACTCTAGTAGTCGAAATATTGAACTACCATTTCAGTAATGGTAAATCCAACATTTCGGGTGTTAAATTTAACATTTAAGAAATGTTTAGAATGTTGATGTACCATTT